>NW_004797455.1:1223354-1225447 GCF_000002075.1 Aplysia californica
TCCCCCCCCCCCCCCCCCAGCCAAACAACCCTCTTCCATAGAAATCACAAAAACCCATTGAAAGCAGTGCAAAACAAACAAGCGAATGCACACATTAACAAAACAACAACGACAACAAAAAAAAAAAAAGAAAAAAAAGAAAAAAAAAGAGGATAGGCAGACGGAACAGTAAAATCATGCAGGAGAACACAGAAAGTACGAGAAGCCAATTGCAAGAGGGACAAACTCCTGAAGGCTATCTCCCTTATTTTATTAGTGGATCAAATTTGTCCAAATGAGGAGTCTTCGAATCTGCAATCAAATCTGAGAAAAAAAGTTTCATTGCCCCGGAGACGGCTGTCATATTGTATTTTGTTGACATGTCTCAGTGGGAGAACACAAAAGCGGCCGATTTCTGTCACCTAACCACGAGGCGCCGTAAGTTTTAGGAATCCATCTAGACCTATACATTTTCTACTAGCGCACAGAGACACGGCGGGGGCTCTCGTGGCCTAGAGGTAAGGTGTTGGCCTCTCATTCAAAGGTCCCGGGTTCGATTCCGGGTAGCGACCAAAAAATTTTCTTCTCTAAAATTGTCTCCTTTCACATCCTTTCCTGATCTCTAGCAATGTTCTGTTGTCTGCTTTCATTTCCACTTTCTGTCCCCACCCCCTCACCTCCTTTGCCACCTCTTCTGGGCTCCTGACTCTTTCTGCAGCCTTTCTACTGCTACTCCTTGGCTCCTCCTAACTGCTGTCTTTCTGCCACACCCCTGATCTTCTGGTAGGAAAGATCTACACCTAGCCTTCTCGGACAAGGGCGAAAAATCTCGGAGGGCCTGTGTGCAAGTTGCGCACGTTAAAGATCCCTTGGTGGTCTAAAATCGATAAGAGTAGGCTTCGGCCGCCACCCGGGCAAAATTCAAAATTTTCTACCAACTAAAAAGTATTAGGTGTGTCCCGCGCGCTCATATGACCTTATGCAGTTGCGAACGCCGTAAAACCCTATACTAAACAAACAACAAGAGACACGGCCTACTCTCTGTGCCGATCCGCGGGATCGGTGGCGACTTATTTTATAGGAATGAAATGTTGATTCCTACTCACCAAAATCCGCTGTTGGTGCAAAGGAGTGCCCAGTCACTGGCCGTCACCGGATTTGTGACGTCATAGGACTGGACTGGGGACTTCTTCGACTGACCATTATCCCAACAAGGAAACGTCGTAGACAAAATCTGATTTGATATTTGAAATCAGCGATCCAAATTCTACAGGCTCATCGAGCTGAATTTGAGTTCGTGAAGTATTTTAAAAAATCAGTAATAATGTTAAAAAAAAAAATCTACAAATTGTAGTTATTGAGTTGAGAAGTGTGCTCAGTGTTGTGTGTGTGTGTGTGTGTGTGTGTGTGTGTGTGTGTGTGTGTGTGTGTGTGTGTGTGTGTGTGTGTGTGTGTGTGTGTGTGTGTGCGTGCGTGTGTACGTCCAAGAAACACAGTTGTTCACATATTTTGTTAATATTTTAACGTGAACAGTGCCTTGGTTTCCGTTGTATGCAAACGGTCCCCCGAATAAAAGTGATACATTTTAAGCAAATCTACATTGAGGTAAAAACAAAAATTAAAATAAGTAGCAAGTGCATGCCAATTTGTTTCTTCTTTAATTTTGGAAGAAAGCATGTTGGAATTTACAACACGACAGTCGCTCACGACATGACGCTTAAAGTCAAGCCCAACTTGCCAAATCTAGATCTAGTTCAGAGGAACAGCCTACCCGCGCTGAAAATACATATATGTGTCCTTTATGTTCTACCCTCGGAAAGATCGGTGCCGAGCGAATATGTCACTGATACGCCGAAACATATTCGGTGGCCTCTCTGTCCTCGCCCTTATACAGTAAATACCTAACTTATTTGTCAAGGAGATAGTTTGTTATTTTGCATGCATGTAAACAAACAATAGAATGTGAAAAAATGGTATTTGAAAAAATAATAAGGTTTAAGGAGGTTATTATGCGATGAAATAGTAGGAGAGAGGCTGAAGATGCCAAAGAGGCCTGCATTTCCGAATCGATATTTTTTTCTTTTTACCCGAATCGGGACTTTCAGGGTGTAGCC
>NW_004797455.1:1226322-1228341 GCF_000002075.1 Aplysia californica
ACAGCAGCAGCAGCAGCAGCAGCAATTTAACAGTAATAATAACACGAACAAAGGCAATAGCAAAGACAACAACAATAACGACAACGAAAACAACAACATCGAGATATTTTTGCAAAGCCATTTTTTAAAAAGAATTTATGTTTATTTTGCTGAGGACATTCCAATGAACGATGCCGTGTTTTAGTGCCCAGACACGTCTGGAAAAGACAACAATCGACCAGCTCTGTGAGAAAACCAACCGCAGCTCGCAATCCAGACTGCATTTCCCAATCATATTAACGTACTGCGTGATACTGATAGCATTGCATCTTGTCTACCGAGGCAAACACGGCCTCTTTGCACTCCGCACCAGATCCTGTGATGGGTAGATGGCCCAGGAGAACAAACATTTTCACAGTTTTCTCCCCTCAGCTCGTTGATCATTTTAGAAAGCATCCTTATTTAAAAACCCATCACCACCACGTCAGAAGACTCATTATATATCTAAAAACAACAACTGTCCCCCAACCCATCCCACCCCACCCCCGTACTTTCTGATCATGCGAGTATTTCAGTTTCTCTGTTTATTTCTCTCTTTCTGAGCTCAACCTGGACTCCCTGAGTTCCCGTTTAGAGCCCCCATCCGGGCAGAATGTAAGGTCTTTCTCTTCCACCGCCCTCTCGTAAGACCTGCTGAGTATGCCAACATAACAGCAAACACTCTCAGCGTTTGGTCTAGCACTCACCCACCATCACATCGTCTCTGGTGCATGCTTAGTCCTGTAATGGGAATTCAAGCTCGCCGGCTTTAGAGCGTCTCTAACCAAATTGGAGCTCTACCAGTCTCGACAAGTCTGTCCACACCCTTTACAGCCCAGAGAAGAGAAATTGTTCTTTCAACTCATCTTTCTCTCTCTCTCTCCTCTCTCTCTCTCTCTCTCTCTCTCTCTCTCTCTCTCTCTCTCTCTCTCTCTCTCTCTCTCTCTCTCTCTCTTTCTCTCGTTACCGGTAGCATTCTTTTGAACTAAAAGACTTTCAGTTTATTGGGAATACGGAATAAAGAAAAGAGTACAAACAGTTTCATATAATTTTTTAACGTTTTGTGACCTTATAAACTCGTCAAGAGACTGACATCATATGTCTGTTGTTAATGTCAATCTACAGTGTAAACAAATGGGGTGTAGTTGCAACCCAGCCTTAGAATCAGACTCGAACTCAGAGCTACAGTGACATAGCCAAATGTAAGAAAAATACCCTGAGGTAAAGAAAAGACGAGGCCTGCATGCAAAGTCCACTATTCAAATAGAAGCCCAGACAGGGACCAAACAAGACTTTTGATAATAAGTCAAATTTGTAAACCCAATTCCTTCCACATCCTCTTTTTCATTCGTTTTTTAAAAGTGTAATATGCGTTCAGTTTGTAGACCTGTTATACTGAACTGCGATGCTGACAACCCTGAATGTTAGAGCCCATAGCAGCGTATAATTTCTTTTGGCCACGTTTTGGTTTATTGGGGGAAGGTTCAAAGGTTTCTACTAGATTGGGTATGGAGATACGGCGACAAAGCCTACTCTAAATTGGAGACCCCCCTCCCAACTTAAAAAACCCCCAAAACCTCATTGTGTTCAACAATGGGCGTTTTGTTCAACAATGGGCGTTACACCCGTACTGTAGTACTATTCGTTAATCGAATAGCCGTAAATCTACATTATACACGTACATATTATTCTATTGTTGTATTTCATTTTTAGTTGATGATTTTGTTTAAAAAAACCCAAAAAAAACAAACACTTATGTAGCCCAATGTACTATAACGTCATGCCAGGCACCAGCAGACAAATTTGAAGCAGCCCCCCTAGAATTGTCTGTGAAGGGTTGGGTCCCTATTTTTGCTTGAACAAAGCCCTGCTCGACTGATTGACGAGACAGAGAGCTGACAGAAGACCCAATATGAGCGCAGAAAAGAGGTTAACCCTACGGAGAAGTTGTTCTGTTTGAGTGGAACCAAAAAAAATCAACGGAGTTGCGCCCCCCCCCCC
>NW_004797456.1:0-2500 GCF_000002075.1 Aplysia californica
GACAGGCGACGTCTTGATGCTGCTAGTGACAGGGGGTACATCAGTATAATAGTGCGGCAAAGGGGCGACGGTCTTGGGCCGTGCATCTCCAGATTCTCCAGCAACGAATATGCCCCGATTTACTCCTTCACCAGTGTAAGAAGGATGTTGTACGAGGGAGATAGCGGCACCATGGAAGGAGTCTTTTGATGTTGTTGCACTAGGATTGTGATCTATGTTGTCTACAGCGGCAATTGTGAAGTCTTCGCCACGCACTTTTGGAGGTCAGACCACTTGTTTTCTGTAAAATTGTTGGCAGACATGGTTGCCCATCTCTGCTGAGAGCTGGAGCACTCTATCATAAGAGATATTCAGGCCAAGGTGTGACAGTCTGTTGTCCAATTCCTTCTTGTGTGTATGAGCATGCAACATCATCCTAATGTATGTTGGAAGTGGGGTCTCCTGTACAACATTGTGCCTGACACAGATGGATGATGTGGTGCCACGTGTTCGCTTGTGTTTGACGCAGTTGAACTTCAGTATCTGGGCTGCGGTAACTGCTGCAGGTTAGTGTCTGTCATCTGGTCCTTGATGCTGGGTCTCTTTAGGATCATGTTGGCTAAGGCAAGCAGCAATGGTTGCAACAGATTCTTCTTGGCATCCTCCAGGGAACCTTGTGAAGGGTTTGGCTTCTCCAAACATGTGACGGCGACAAGATAACGACGAATGTAGACCGAGAAGCAGCCATGCAATGTAAAGCAGCCTTTTTGAAATCCAATATGGCGACCCATTAGTACGAATACGCAATTCAGATTGTTACCATTGGCTTTCTTGACCCCAAAAACATACATTTAGACACCAAAATGAAGTCAGTAGCAGCATTAGACCCAGAGATAATAGAAAATATAGATTGCAAATGGCGGCCATTTTGAAATCCAATATGGCGACCGTTTAGTAAAAATACGCAATGCAGATTGCTACCATTGGATTTCTTTACCCCAAAAACATACATTTAGACACCAAAATGAAGTCAGTAGCAGTATTTGACCCAGAGATACTCGCAAATGTAGATTTCAAATGACAGCCATTTTGAAATCCAATATGGCGGTCATTTAGAGAGAAATTCGCGTGGCCCAATATCTGAAAATGATTTCGATATGTTAATGTACGTTTGTGCCAAGTTTGGTGCTTGTATCACAAAATGCACAATAGATTTGCTAAGCGGCCCCACTAGAGCCAAATTTAAAGATCTAATGTTTGTTAACATTAAAAAAAAAAAAATTAAAAAAATCCTTGAGCAATAAGTGTAGTATTCATTACGTAAGACATGTCAACAAAATCCAATATGGCCGCCGTATCCATGGAGACGAAACTTTTTTCTCAAAATTGATTGCAGATTTTAAGACTCATTGCTATGCTTGTTATATGTGTGAAATATTGTTAAATTTGGTCCTTGAATAAGAGAGATAGCCTTCAGGTGTAGCACCTCCCCCCTCCTTAAACGAAGACTGGACACGGTGTCTATGGCCTAGCGGCTAAGCCCTACGCCGTCACACCCATGATACCTTAGAGATCGAGTTGTGAGAAATTGTTGAGATGTTGCATCCCTCTCAGCCCTGGTTGGTCGTTATAGGCAGAGTGGAGGCTCGCGTCCCAAATAACGTAAATAGTGTTGATGAGAGCGTAAAACACCTCATTCTACACAAACACGCACACACACACGCACGCGTACATACATACACACAGACAAACACACACAAACACACAACAGCAACAACAAATCACAAAAAAGTTTTGATTAAGTAGCTAGGTAAACTTCTACATCACGCCTCATGGAACCATGATTTAGTAGAAGGATTAAAGAGCTCATTTCTTGCTAGAGGGTCCAGACTACTGCGCTCGTTCAAGCCTCAACAACTTATTTGACGAGAAGTAATTAATTATCTTTTAGAATTCTAGCCTTGAGCAAGCACAGTCTTACTTACAAACCAGTCAAGTTATATTAAGATGTAACACCGAACAAGCAACGAAGGCTGTGTCGCTTATTAGTAGAACAAGTTTTACCAAATTTCGCAAATATAACAAGCATAGGAGTCTTAAAACCCGCAATCAAATTTGAGAAAAAAGTTTCATTTCCATGGATACGGTGGCCATATTGGATTTTGTTGACATGTTTTCCATAATGAATATCGCTTTTATTTTTCATGGAAATTGGTTGTTTTTTCGCACGCATGTTAAAAAACGTTTATTTTTCTAAACGAAATAGAAAAGTATTAATGAATTTTTCCCAGAAATAGTATTCAAGTTTGCAAAAAATCCGTAAAAATCCACACTCCGGACACCACCAACAAAAATATATTCCATAATATAAAAAAACTCAACAGATAAAATTTTAGTATTACATCTTCTCTTTATTCTGTAAAAATGTCATGAAGATTTAAAATAAAAATTGTCTAATTATTTTTAAAAAGTTTAGAGCAAAATCGCGTTTTGAGAAAACGGCTGATAATGAAAAATAAAA
>NW_004797456.1:7500-9016 GCF_000002075.1 Aplysia californica
CAAGGCTGTTGAAGAAACGTTCCAACTGAACCCAACAATCTATGATGTTGATTCGCTAACTTGTAAAATTCCAGTTTTATTTTTCACTAACTCCTCTTTTCGCGACTAGAATTCAATGTTTTCAAAGAGTTTTACACCAACACTGGTAAAAAAAAAAAAAAAAAAAAAAAGTAGTTACTTCAAGGTAGCACTAAGCTTGCGTTACAGTTAAAGTTGTGTGAGAACAGTAAGTGTTGTGCGGAAATCTTTTCAGAAGTCAGTTGTGTTGTGCAATGTGGGTCCCATGCGGTCGTTTGATCTCTGGCACGGATTGACCTTTATCAAGGAAACTAAGAAAAAAATAACAAAATATCAAAACAAACAAATAAAACAGAACAAAACAACAACATGAATGATAAGAAAATGTTTCTTTCCCCTCTCCCTAAAAACCCAATAACAACAACAAAACAAACAAACAACAACAACAACAAACAAACAAATCCCACAATTAAACCCAAAAAACCCCCGACAATAAAGAAACGAAAAAAAAAGAACCCCCCCCCCTTGAAAAAGCAACCCTTTAAAAGAAGCCCACGAAACCACCACCCAAAAAACCAACAACCAAACCAACAATGGAACAAAAATTAATTGAAAGACTAAAAAAAAAACTCGACACAATTGAGATAATTCTGGGGAGAAACTGCGCCCATCTAATCTACTGAGAGAAAGGCCCCCGCGAGGGCTGTAACAAGGGGCAGCCTTCCACACTTGCCATATTTTGTAGATGTTTCAAACTGAAACATCGATGACTTGGGGGTATCATCTCACAGCCAGAAGACCGAGGTGTAGCCTATAATAACCATACCACCACCTGCTCTAAGTGCGGCCGATTAATCCATGACGCGGCCACACTTTGTTTATAAAGACCCCCATATAAGATAAAGTAAAAAACAAACAAACAACAAACAACAAAAAACATCTCAAAGACAAACTGAGTTTTCAATAGCATCTTTTATACTTAATTATATTTAGATGGAGACAAAAATACGGGAATTGAAAGATTGCAGCCAGTTTTCTCGAAGAGCCTATATATTGCAAAGAACGGTAGAAGCAAGGGTGTGAACAACAAGAAAGTAAAGCCTTTTCTCTATTTTTGATGTTGTTGCTTCTATTGATTATTTCTTTTTGCATACTAAGTAGAATAATATTTGCGCATTCTGCTTCGTCTACCATACAAAAAAGAGTTATTTGAATGGCAGGGGCAAAATAAACAAAATTGTAAAGTGCATGACACTCGTTAGCGTTTGAGAGGAGATATGCGCTATATAAAAGCTATTTGTCTGTTTTAAATTTGTCGTTACTCCTTCTGGGGAGTTCTGTTGTAATATTATAGAACTATAAGAGGAAAATTACCCTCATCCAACCCGCCCTTTTCATGAAATATTATTATTCTCTTGCCCCATCATCATTCTCAGCACTCCTGACTGCCCTCCCTCCCAACACATATATACAGGGTGATCCCCCCCAAACCCCCCCC
>NW_004797456.1:14116-16710 GCF_000002075.1 Aplysia californica
TAATATGTATAATTTTTGAATGGTGCAATTCAAATTTCGAAAAATGAACCTCTCAAAAATAAAGTGACTCGACAAAGGAAATTATTTTTAATTAAAGAAGAGAAAAACCAACAATCCCACCACTTGTAATTGAACAATAAACAATTGAAATCACGGATTCATACAAATGTCCTGGTTTTACATTCGACAACAAATTTACATGGCAAAATCACGTGAACAACATCGTCACCAAGTAAATCAGAGGCTGTACTTTCTGAGGAAACTTAGACCCTTCAATCTGTATCCATTCATCCTTCAGATAATATTCTACCCCGCCACAATATAAACTTTGATAAATTCTGGTATTTCTTGCTATGGTAGCAACTTGGGAAGACAGCACATCATAAAAATAAACAAGCTGATCAGAAAGGCATCATGAACAATAGGTAGAGACCTAAACAATTTTGAATATCTGCACAAGACAAACGTTCCAAAAAGGCTGAACTAATGTTAAGTGACCATTGCCACCCCACTGACATCGGAATTTCAGTTATCGACCAGCTAAGTAAACAAAATGTTTCCAAGAAAGCAAGGACAGCCAGATATAGAAATTTGTTCGTCCCAACCGCAGTAAGGTTACTGAACACATATTGCTACAAATGAAACAGGGAGGGAGAGAGACAGAAAGAGAAAGAGAGAGAGAGAGAAAGAGAAAGAGAGAGAAAGAGAGAAAAAAAAAAAAAGAGAGAGAGAGAGAGAGAGAGAGAGAGAGAGAGAGAGAGAGAGAGAGAGAGAGAGAGAGAGAGAGAGAGAGAGAGAGAGAATGTTTTATGGAGTAGGGTTGTCTCAGCACGTAAAACATGTGCATGTATTTACTAATGTCCTGTCTTGTGTGTATGCATGAGTACACCTAACCAATGTAACCGCCATTGCCATTGTAAAAGACAAGACACATTTATCCCTGTGAGATGGATAAAGATTGTCATTGTCATTGTCAGTCTTCGGGCCACCTTTCACGTTGACCTGAGTCACAGTCTTCGCCATATGAAAGGTTCATGGGCGCCTGCCAACATTTTGGTCAGCGGGTAGTGTCTGGCGACGCCAGATATTTTGACGACAGGACGAGGGAGCACAGTTCCTTTGAAGTTTCTCCAGACGACTAAAACATTTATTTATTCTTCTTTAAAAAAATATTTGCTTTAGCCCAGAAATAGTAGCATTTCCACATTCAAGAGCAAATCGAAAAGCGCTAGAAAATGCCGACTTGGCAGAAAGTGATTTTGAAACAGATTATCAAGCAGCCACTCATGGGTGCCATGTACCGTATGCAGTGTACCTCTAGCAGCCAGTTCGCTGGCGGTATGTCGTGGCAAATTTACATTAGTTTGATAAAGACCGTACAGTTCAGACAGTTGGTAGATGAGGGATGAAGGTGTGAAGATGCAAATACTATGTCTATATACCAGGAGATCTGAAAAAAATATTGTCCTAAAGAACGTCGATAAAACCCTTATGAATAAAGTTATAAACACAAAAGTTTGCAGAAATGTAGAATTTCCTTCTGGATTTATTATGTATTACAAACAATAGAAAATGACTACCGCAAACAAAGTTACAAGATATCAAAACATAGGGCCAATTTCGACCAAATTGCCCACTGAGTGAATTTGACGTCAGAGCTGTTCTGGGCTGGGTGATAAACTGTTGACACTACTCGGGAGAAATCTCTATCGTGCCCTCCGTCTCTTAAGTCTTGGATTCTTTCGAACATTTCCCCTCACATCTCGTCCTTCAACAAACACCCGAAACGGTGAAATTCCAGTGGACTCAAGTCTTGGTCGTCTGGGGTCCGGTTGTGCTCAGCCGCGGAGTGACTGCCCTGTCACCAAAATGGCTGCTGACCCAGTCCAAAAGAGCTATTGTGTCTTGCGGAGCTGCTCTACCTCCCTGGAAGTGCTAGTACTCTCTCCCGTTATTATCAGCTAATAGTTTCAAGCTCCCCCAGAACTCTGACAAGATGACGATGTGTTAGTCAGAGTTCACCGAATCACGGACCACCTTAACCTTTTCATGAGTGTGTTTCTTTTTTCTCAGGCTGTCCACTGTGATTTACCCATTCTAGTTCTTATTTTGTATGGACCAAATCCTTTCAAAACTTGCAGCCTTTTACGAAATGGACTTTTCGCTTGGAAAGTAATGTTTGTTACGGATATCCATCCTATATTCCTGAGCAAATAATGCACAGATTGAAATAGGAGCTTTTTTCGGCCGATATGCCCAAACTGTAAAAATTGCGCAGTACAGGGGTGAACTACATTTGTCATCTTTTCGTGGTGCAAGAGCAATTAATAACCCCCCCTCCCCCATAACCAGAATGTATGTTCTAGCTTTCGGTCGATTTTTATGTCAACTGAGTCATAAACAAGAAAGTTCTTAACATTTCTTTGAACAAACCTATTTCAGGTCAGCTGGTAGATGTTCCTTTTCGTACATTACCGAACCTGGCGGTAAGCGGGACTAGCTGTACAACAGGGGCGGTACGACGAGGTTTGGCTGAGTGAGCGAAAAAAAAGATGAAAGATAGATAGATAAATAGATCGATTGATATATATATA
>NW_004797456.1:17331-20569 GCF_000002075.1 Aplysia californica
TATCTTGAATACAAGTCGATATATTTGCGAGAGAAGCAGGTGGGGGTCACCTGTTTTCAGAGGTAAAATTAGTGAGAAAATGGCCGCCGGAGAGTAGTTATTTCCTTAACATAAGAGTCCGTGGTAACTGAAAATTTACATTTTTTGTGCCTTTAATCAACGTTTTTCAGAAAAATTCACACTGAAATGAGTTCTTTAATGGACATGAAAAGTGTTGAGCCAAAAAATAGAAATTCGATACAAATTCACAAACCTGCGGCAAAATGCAAGTTTCTTCACTTTGATTATTTTGACGAGAGCCTGATTCCCCCACGCTGCCTCACATATGAACAATGTTCTGCAAACAATAATTAACATAACGTTTGTCAGCAGAGTTTTCGGATTATAATTCGGAAACACTTCCATCATCTCGGACAAAGGAGCCTAGGAACGAAGAACCAAGGGCTGCAAGTTAGAGTGGCAAACAGTCTGTTTTTGTGGCTTTTGATAAGGAACATGTCAAAACATTACAGCATTATCAGCTGAAACATTAGACACACTGTCCAGAAAGTTCACCAAAACAAAAAAACAACAACAACTAAAACAAAACGCTGGTTCATAGCGACCACCTTATCATTGGAAAGAAATCCTTTGTCTTACTTTTTCGAAAGCAAAAAGGAGAAACGTCGTCGTCTCTCTTTTATTCAACATCCTTATGGGTTTCTGTCAGCCCGACCTGAAATTGACTTGTACGTTTTGAAGTAAACTACCATTCTTTAATAGAAACATGATATTATTTGGCACTCTTTGGATATGGAAAAGGAGCAAAGTGCAATTACAGAACGAAGGGAAGAACGTATTATATTGTACGCTTTCTAACATTTACTAAAGAAGACACAAACATAACAGGCTGGTCTTTTAGATTCTCCAAAAAGTAATCACAAGGACATTCACCTTATTATACCGATGTCTCGTTCAACACAAAACTTCCTATTTTTGTGAATATCTTTTGATTCCATTTTCATTGAGTCTTGGGATTTTGAATATAATAATATGACAATCCGGACTTGAAAATCAACATCATCAAATCAGAGACAATGAAAGTAAGCAGAAAGCCACTCAGGATACACATAAACAACAACAATCTTAGACAGTTCCAAGAGTTTAAGTACCTCGGAAGTATATTCACAGAGGATGGGCGACTGAACAGAGGAATTGAAACACGAGTACAAAAGGCCAATAATGTTAGTTACCAGCTTACTCCACTACTGAAACATCTTAACATCCCCATGACAACAAAACTCAAAATGATCAACACCATATTCATCCCAATACTCACCTATCAATGCCAAAAATGGACCACGAACAAGACATTAGCCTTAGAGCAAAGAATTACCATATGTGAAATGCGATGTCTTAGAAAAGCAGTAAACAAGACCAAGCAATACAAAGTTAGAAACTCGGTAATCAGAGAAGTGGTGCTCACGAATGATGTGATGCATCACATCCAACACCACAGAATCAAATGGTTCGAATATCTCATTCGATTACCAACACACCATCCAGCACAACGTGTATATATAAAAAATTTGATGGCATCAAGGCTAGAGGGAGACCGAGTAAGACCTGGATAGATGGAGTCAGGGAAACACTAACAACGCACGGCATGCCCCTGACCCAAGCTGTCCGGCTGGCGACAGAGAGACGTCTCTTTCTTCCCGCAACACCCAAAAGGGTATTAGCGACGGGTAAAAGTAAAGTAAAGTAAGACAATCCTGATTTTACATTTTCAAGTAATATTTTTATTTCAAATGTATAGGTTGATGTGAAAGGGTGTATGCATGTGAATTCTGGACCTTGAATGCAGACTTTGAAAGAAGAATCAAATCTGTGGAGATAAGATGCTTCCGAAAAATCTTTGGTACCTCATACAAAGATCACATAAAAAATGATGACGTCAAACAGCGGATCAAAAAAGAAATTGGACCACATGCTGACCTTCTCACTCTGGTCAGGAAACGCAAACTGCATTGGTATGGACACATCGCCCGTTCATCCAGCCTTGCCAAGATGATCCTGCAAGGCTGTGTCTAGGGAAAAAAGGAGCTGGGGCAGACCGAAGAAGAGTTGGGAGGACAGCGTCATGGAATGGACAAGCCTAGAACTCAAAGACACGCTCAGAAAAGCTGATGACGGGAAGGAATGAAGGACACTGGTGGCCAAATCTTCAAAAGCGACCCGATGGACATCCAGTCTACGGGATAAAAAAAAGGTGAAGGTGAAGATGTGAAAGGGTATTTTCCCCCAAACACGGATGGCTTTTTTGCGGTTTGTGAGGTTAAAAATATTTTTACCGAACAGTTCTGTCAGATATTTCATGGTAGGTTTTATTCCACATGTTGTTTTGGTTGAAACAAGCGAAACTTCCATTTGAACTTATGATAACTAGAATTTTTCTAAACCGAAATATTACAGGCAAGCAAGGAGCCATAATATGGAAAAAGAAAAGAAAATATACGTTCTCTTGTACTTTTAAAATACAAAGTACGATGACTTGATACGAGTTATGCTGTAAGCCATCACATTTTGTGACTCAGTAAGTTTTTTTAAAAACAAAGGCGAAGAAAAAGCTGTGCTTAATAATTCTCGGTACAGAACCATAAGCATATGATATAATAAAGACAAACTGAAACATAATCACATGTAATAATTTGGTAAAAACAGGTGCTTTGCAGTCAAAGGTTATCTGCAAAAAAAACCATGATATTTTTTAGATGGAAGAGTTATAGTAAACATTTTTTCAGAAATCTCTGACGTGTACGTAAATTAGAATCCCACACGTTTTCTTTTTTTTCTTTCAAGATGTTAGCTTGGTGTCAGAGGAAGAGAAAAAGAGAAACACAAAAAAACACCCTGGAAAGAACGGTATGGATTAGTATTCAACACGATACACGGTCATAATCTAGGTCTGGAAAGAAGTAAGACATACTTAGATACGAGACAGGAAGCACAAAAAGATAGGCCTTCCGTTTGCGTCCTTCAATCACATGTAAGGGGAAAAAATAGGAAAAAGTGGTTGAAGGATCGAATGATTTTCTATTTCTGACAGAATGTTTGTTAGGTTGTTTGGTTGTTAAGTTGTTTGATAGTGTGTTAACTGTGTTAATGTGTTAGTGTATGTGTGTGTCAGTGTGCGTGTGTGTGTGTGTGTGTGTGTGTGTGTGTGTGTGTGTGTGTGTGTGTGTGTGTGTGTATGTGT
>NW_004797456.1:20832-27532 GCF_000002075.1 Aplysia californica
GGGGGGGGAGATACATAAATTATGATTAAAAGAAAAGTTAAATATGGAATCTGTGCAATAAAAAAAGGTAAACAATGTCGTCCATTTAAAAGAGAAATGGCTTTTGCAAAAATAACTTTTGGTACCATTATACATCGCACTTTGAGACCCTGAAACATAGGAAAACTCCATAATTTCGTACTTTCCGCTGACTTGACATTTATTCCCCAAGTAGTAGCATCATACATGGAAAGACGCTTCTCTCGATGACGAAGTACTTTTTCTGCCTTAGTCTACCAGTCCACCAAAACAAGATCATCTCCAGACCAGGCTAATGTACGAAGTTTTTGCATGGTGTAGAAGCGACTCAAAAAGATCCGCGTCCACCGACGTCAGACCAGCTAAACCTACTTTTAGTCCAGTGTGTTATGATTACGAGAACAACAGACAGCACTGGCGATTTATTTATTTACCTCTTTAAAACAACTAAAAAGCCACAAATTATGATTATGAGAAAAATTGTTGGTAAGTTGGGAGGATGAGAAGAAGAAAAAAAAAAGAAAAAAGAAGAGAAGCTTGGACTGGGATTCGATCCCACGGTCACAAAATAATATTTGTCTGTTCACTCGGCCATCAGAACTTTCATCAGCGAAGGGTAAATTAAGCTTCATATTTACAGCACTGTTTCAGGAAAGGCAAAGTGACATATTATATCGAGATGTAGATCTAGAATCTAGGCCTAGATCTAGTGGACCAGCAGATAAGGTCTGGAGAAAACTAAAAATTTGCGGAAAATTGGAAGTACTAAACATTAGAGAACGTAGATCTAGATATAGATCTAGACACGTCCCTACCTGGCCTATTTTTAGCTCTCCCGAGAACAAAATAGTATAGATCTAGATCTAGGTCAAGTGCATTAATTTTTTCTTCTTCTGTTTTTCAGCACAAATCTGCTATTGTACAACATATTATTATAATGAGATACAACTTTATTGATCATGTAAAGTACAATGAAGAAGCAAAAATGTACTTAAAGATGCAAATTTCCTTCCGAAATGAGTCGAATCGAGGCTTTCTTAGTCCCCTGCACGACTGACAAAAAAGCGTGCATGCAGGAAAATCACGTAGTCAGGCAAAGGCAGTCAATGACTGACAAAAACAAGCTCATTTGCATGTGAGCTTGGCCTGCAAGTGACGAAAAAGCGCAGTGGACGCGGGGCCTTAGTCAGGCAAAGGCAGCCAGTGACTGACAAAAACAAGCTCATTTGCATGCGAGCTTGGCCTGCAAGTGACGAAAAAGCGCAGCGGACGCGGGGCCTTACCGGCGGCAATAGCAAATTTGTGTACTGAGAGTAAATTCTACTTCTTTACAGTCAGTAAGTAACAGATATTATTAAAATCGTTTCAAGGTCTAAAACAATCTTGTAATTATGTTATCTTTCCCCACGATAAGATGTGTCTATTTAGCAGACCTTTGTCTCCAATCTGGCTAATGGAAAAAAGAATACTGTAACTTAGCTATTATGCCACACTGATTAACAAAGACATTGACTGCAAATTGTTCGTTAAAAAAAAAAAATAGCAGTGAAAATTTTTCTCTCCACCCATGCACACAATCGACAGACATTCTGTCCTACCTTTTCCGTCATTTTTAAGGGGGGGAGGGGGTACACCTGGAGGCTATCTCGCTTATTACTGGACCGAATTTTACCAAATTTCACACATATAACAAGCATAGTAAGGAGTCTTAAAATCCGCAATCAAATTTGAGAATAAGGTTTCCATGGATACGCCACCATATTGGATTTTATTGACATGTCTTACGTAATGAATACCGCACTTATCGCTCATGGAAATTGATTTTTTTTTTTGCATGCGTGTTGACAAACATTAGATCTAAAAACTTGTCTGTTGTTTTTTTCCTAATCGAATTAGAAAATTTTTAATGAATTTTTTCCTGAGGTAGCATTCAAGTTTGCGAAAAATCCGTGAAAATCCACACTCCAGACACCACCAACAAAAATCTATTCCATATATCAAAAATTTAACAGACTAATTTTTAGCATTACCTCTTCTCTTCATTTTGTGAAAATGTCATGAAGATTGGATGAAAAATGATGGAGTTATTTAAAAAAGTATAGAGAAAAGTCGCATTTTGAGAAAACGGCCGATAAAGAAAAATAAAATACTGACTTTATGAGGAAATGGCAGTTACAAACATGCCCGGTATGGGAAAAAATACGGTTTTGGGGGGTTCTTATGCCATGAAATAGTTGTAGGAGAGGCTGAGGAAGCTAAAAATGCCTAAAACGCAAATTCCATGACTTTGAGCCGAATTTTGATATTGGGGGTGTAGCCCCCCCCCTCCCCCCTTAATAACTCACATCCTTGATCAGCATATTAACTGGAGTCACGATGTGGAAAGATTATTGTGCTACGGATGATAACGAACAAAAAAAAAAGGTTACCTGTGACAGAAAACGATAGTTTTTTTTTCGCCAAACTTTCTCGCATGGGATAGAGAAACAGCAGGTGGATTTTGTTTCTTTTTATTCATCTGACCTTAAAAATATAGAAAAAAAGTATGCAACCCATTTCATGACGGAAATCACTCTTTCCCTACTATAAAAAATGCAAATTCTTTTCAAGAATTTTACAATAAATAACCCCGGCAAAGTCCCAGTAGCATCACTTGTCCGTTCTGCTGGACAACATCAGATAGTCGAGTCACCATGCTGTCCTTTAGCTCTGCCCTCGTTGTTTTCCTAGTGCTGGGACTAGGTAAGAGTAGTTAACAAGAACGATATTGAATTATTCCTGCTTTGGAACTCAAAAACGCAGTGCGATGTCGCTACCTCAGAATTACTAAGTTCTTTCTGGCATTTTTGGCCGTTTTGAGTTTCTTCGTAATGCCCATCTGCTCTATCAAAATCGTAAGATTATTCGAAGTCGTCATTAAGCTATTCAGAGAAATTAATTCGAAAAAGCTTGACATGTTGAGAAAATCAAAATGTTTGATGTGAAATTTCTCACAGTTAGGAACTGAGTGGATAGAACTTTGTAATTATAAGGTAGCAATGTTACATTTTGTAATTGTGTTTCTACTAGTTTAATGGTAAAGAGATTGATATAGTTAGAGTAGACTACCGAGTTGAATTATTAATAATAATATTTTCTAAATAAAAAGCTCGAAGCGCATTATATTCATGAACATATCACACATTAAAATTACAGGACGGGTGAGTTTGTAAAACAAAATATTATGTATGTATATGTAAACATAATATTATGTATATATTATGTATGTAGAAATTTCCAGGAGAAAACTGGCCACGCATTGAGCCTGGCAATGCGTGCACTAAAAATGTAGAATACAATAAGACCTCACCAATAAGCACAATAAAACTGAAATTTGAATTGCTGAAGGCAGAATACAACGTTCGTTCTCCATTCATGTAAAAAGAATAGCATTTTCTCTCTCTCTCTCTCTCCCTCTCTCTCTCTCTCTCTCTCTCTCTCTCTCTCTCTCTCTCTCTCTCTCTCTGTCTCTCCCCTCTCTCTCTGTGTTTTACTAGCTATTTTTTCAGTCTCACTGTCAGACATGCTCAAGCATATACCAGAAAAGTAACAGTTTTTCATTAGAACAAGCATGCTTTTGCGAATAAGTAATGTTTAAGTGGTTTTTAAAAATTGAACATTATGGGCACTCTTTATTTTTTGTATGGGAGTTCATTCCATACGTGGGGGCCAAAGGAGGAAAAGAAACGAACGACGTTTGTATTGAGACCTTGTTTTTGGGCTCCAAGAATCAGTTTATCAGTGGCTGGTCTACGGGCTCTGAATGGATGATATGATTCCGGGAATTTATTTTAGATGTATTGGAATATAATTTAGACATCTAAAACAGAAAACAGCAATTTTGTTTTTGATCTTTTGTTTTACTTGCAAGTAATGGAGTTCTTTCAGAATAAGTGTTACATGCTCTGATTTCTTTTCTTTTATTATCCATTTTGCCGCTTGACTTTGGAGGACTTGTATCTTTGAAAGTTTTCCGGCCTTCAAAGCAAATAAAATAGCATTAAAGTAATCCAATTTTTAAAACAAATCAGTGATGTTACTAAGGTCCTGGCTGCAACTATAGTTAAGTAATTGCGAACACAGTCTAATTTTGTAACATGAAAATAGAAACAGCTCGTCTCCTTTCCTCCTAAATAATTCAAAATGAGTCAATAAGAGCGTAGAACATTTAAGGTTACTATTTTTGGTGATTCTTAATGTTTACCCGACAGATGTAATTAAATAATCAGACAAACACCATTGATAAACAGGCACCATTTTTTTTATTGCATATAGACAACCTACTGTTTTGATTCTTGACGCTTTTCGTTTCACGTGAATAATACTAAGTAGTCTAAAAAGTAAGTAATGTTATGAAAATAACATTTTGATGCTTTCGTTAGAGTTCCATTAAGCATTAATATAAAGACAAGTTGCGTTTTTTCCGGACCACGTGTCGGTTTTTAAAATTATTTTTTGTTTTTAACATGAAGCCCAGGTCTTTGTTTAATATAAAACAATAAACAAACAAACCGTAATAACATAATATTGTGATCATTGTCACCCAAGAAAGACGGTAGATTCAACTTAACATTAGAAAAATCGAGGCCCGAGCATGCTCCGCGCGTTTCTGCAATTGCCAAGACATCCAACGTCTGTTTTTCTATTTTTTACCGTTGACATTGAATGACCTGGAAATAGCAAGAATGCGAGAAGCGTGCTGATGTCTCGATTTTTCTAATGTTGAGTTAAATCAACCATCTTTCTTGGGTAAGAATGATCAAATGTTACTGTTACTGCTGTTTCAATAATCCAAGACTACAACTTCATTTAATAAAAGAATGTTAAAAGATGCGCCACATGGTCAGAAAAATTTGTGTGGGTTCTTTTAAAAAGATGTTGGTACATATATACTGTGAACACTAATTAAAGTACTAAATTGTTCTTTTTATAACATGACCTACTTTTTAGGCTGCTCGCCTAAAGGAAAATCGCAAAGACTCAAAAGACTGGGTTGTTATACCTAATCAAAAGGGGGTGCTTTTTAAAAATCTCCAGTATTTTATGTTGATCAATATGCAAACAAAATTCATATCTTGAATACTAAAACAAATCTCCATATTTGTTCTCAGATCATTAATAATCTAAGAGACTTTTATCTTTCTCTTAGGAAATACCAAAAGTATCGATGACTGTCCATCGGGGATACCACGGAACAAGTTCTTGCAGTTTCGCAAAGGCCTGTGTTACGAGTTCGCAGTGACAACATATCGTTACTTCTGGCATGCCGAGAGCAACTGTCTGGCGAACGGCGGGCTACTCGTTCAAATCAAGTCAAAAGATATTAACGACTACATTCAAAAAGAGCTTCATGAAACCTACAAGGAGCCATATGACACATGGATCGGTCTTGACGACGCCAATCCTGGGGAGAAATTCACGTGGGCCGACGGCAGCAGTGTGAATTATGAAAACTGGGCACCTAATGAAGGCGAGAGATTTGGTGGCGGGTTGGACGCTTGCGCCACAATCGACCCTGTCAACGGAACCTGGATCGATTATCCCTGCCAAGGATTTCTTTTTGAAGAAGTCAAACCTTACGTGTGCGAGTATGACCCCGATAACCTTTTGACCACCCCAGCTACGAATTAGTATTTTAATATAATTTGGCTAAAAAGAACTCCTCGCAATTAAAGACAATTAACCGTTTACTGAGACCAAATAGACATGCTCGTTAGTAAAACTGATTATGTTAGAAATAAATAATGTTCTGATGAGATCAATATGTCTCCCTGTCTCACTTACGATAACTGAAACTCCTCCAATATGAGGCAATTTCTGCTGTTGAAGAGAAAAACTTTCTCATCCTGAGTTGACTCTATTCATTTGTGGAATCTTCATAACAAGTACATATTATTAAAAGTTAAGTCGCCATCAGTAATAACATATTCCTGTCTATTCTGGTTGCTCGTAAACGATTTGATTTCAACATTTATAGAGGTAGACGTCTTACCAATAAATTGTGCATTGGAACCTTGTGTCCTGACTTGCCTTTTCTTAAAGTGTACTGGCCTTTTCAAAACAACATTTCTTACCCTCACTTTCATGTGAGTGTTATATCTGATTACTCATTAGCACACTTAAATGGGAGTGCTATAATATCTGGTTACCATTCGCTACATACACTTAAATGTTAATGCCACATCTGGTTACCATTAAAATTTGCTACACACACTTAAATGTGAGTGCTATATCTTGTTACTATTTGTTAAATACACTTAAACTGTCACAGCACACAACAGTAGTTTGACATACTTGTACAACGTTGTCGCGTGGGCTGAAGTTGTTGTCCCTTTAACAATTCCAGAGCAGCACCGACTGGCATCAAACCCTGGGTCTTATCGCTGGAATCGTCCGTTCTGTGATTCACACATACAGCTGCCAATACACATATCCAAAACACACATATACAGACACACACAAATACACACATACAGAAATACACAGATTCACACATACACACATACACACACGCACACACACATACATACATACACACATACATACACACACATACCTACCTACCTACCTACCTACCCACCTACCTACCTACCTACCTACCTACCTACCTACCTACCTACCTACCCACCTACCTACCTACCTA
>NW_004797456.1:28816-30251 GCF_000002075.1 Aplysia californica
ACACACACACACACACACACTCTGTCTCTCTCTCTCTGTCTCTCTCTCTCTGTCTCTCTCTTTCTCTTTAACTTTTCTTGCTGTCCCTGTACACATATTGCCATACACTCTCCAACTCTTTCTCTTCCATTTTCCCTCCCTGTCTCTTCCTAATATTAGAAATGGCAATGGTACTCACTCCTGGGTGGTTTCTGGGAGAAACAGGTAATACTGAAGGGCTACCCTGACCGCTGCATACAAAGATACCCATTGTTTACTGCGCTTTCGACTTAAGAGGGCATTTATACGTTCTCAGAATTAGAGTGTAAAAACAGAGTGACCATTTTCGATTTATGTAAGTCTCAGCCTTTCTACCGAGAGGTAAGCGAGACGTGAGCAAAGTGATTGAAGTACATTTTACTATCGAGCCGCGTACCTCTCGTTACTGCCAAAGAAAAGGCACAAGGCAATTGAACAATGGAGGATTGCGGCTCGTGTTGTTTTAATTGCTAAAAAGAAGACGTGCTTAATAATAGACGGCATTGGATGCATCCCGTTTTACAACAGAGAGAAATTATTGGAGAATACCATAATCATAATCAACAAATTCTAAGTGATGAAGAGAGTGTTAAGCATACATCAGAATTACGCTTGATACGTTAAAAACTCCTCTGGATATTATTGGACCTCCCATTAAAAAAAAAATGGCTACATACTGTTGCATGAACACAACCAGAAGCTGATTGATTAATTTTGATGACTCCATCTTGAATCAGTGTATACTGTGTGTGTGTTCGTCCTCGTAATGACGCACCACTCACTGAACCTCTCAAAAACAAAGTGCAAAGGAAATTATTTTTAATTGTAGAAGAGAAAAACGAACAATCTCACTACTTGTATTTGAGCAATAAACAATTGAAATAACGGATTCATACAAAATATCTTGGTCTTACATTCGACAACAAATTTACACGGAAAAAATCACGTGAACAATATCGTCACTAAATAAATCAGAGGCTGTACTTTCTGAGGAAACTTAGGCCCTTCAATCCGTATCCATCCATCCTTCAGATAATATTCTACCCCACAATACACACTTTGATAAATTCTGGTATTTCTTGCTATGGTAGAAACTTGGGAAGACAGCACATCATAAAAATAAACAAGCTGATCAGAAAGGCATCACGAACAATAGGTAGAGACATAATAATTTTGAATTTCTGTACAAGACAAACGTTCCAAAAAGGCTGAAATAATGTTAAGTGACCATTGCCACCTCACTGACATCGGAATTTCAGTTATCGACCAGCTAAGTAAACGAAATGTTTCCAAGAAAGCAAGGGCAGCCAGATATAGAAATTTGTTCGTCCCAACCGCAGTAAGGTTACTGAACACACATCGCTACAAATGAAACAGGGAGGGAGAGAGAGAGAGAGAGAGAGAGAGAGAGAGAGAG
>NW_004797456.1:30792-33292 GCF_000002075.1 Aplysia californica
TCTGTCTGTCTGTCTGTCTGTCTGTCTGTCTGTCTGTCTGTCTGTCTGTCTGTCTCTCCCTCTCTCTCTCTCACTCACTCTCTCTCTCACAAACACACACACAAACACACACACACACATATTATATTAAATTCTCTCAATTTCAGTTCATGGAAAAGCACATGAAGCAACAATGATAGATGTACCACTTAAGGAGTTTAATAGGATCTCTAACACCTTCCATCCCCCATCCCATCTCCCCCCCCCAAAAAAAAAGCAGCCGTAATCGGACAAAGACAGTAGCAAAACCGATCGATGGCACTTTGTATTTAGACATCTTTTCGCAGACCCAGGTAACATATCTTTCACTAGTAAGAAGTAGAATGCAAGCTCAATTTGGGCATTTACACAGAAAAAAACAACCCAATTTATAGCTGATATAACAAAGCTGAAGTGTGTTGAGTTTGTGCATGGAGTATCAGTCTGATAGGACCACAATCACGTTGTCATTATTTTTATAATATTTTTCTATTCATCAAAATATATTTCATCCTTTGGAAATCGGAAGAAACTCAGATTTTGATTCTAATAGGTGCAGTTTATAGCAGAACGCCATTGACATTTCGTGCTAACCGGGGCAATGCTTGTCTGCGATCAAGGCAAATGCCTTGAACAATGGACGCAGTTTGTTTTGTTTACTGCGCGTTTCTCCACGATCAGCTGGTGACCCAGATACGCGCATCCGGGCGAAGTGCCGTCTCTCTAGAGTACACCTAACCAATGTAACAGCCATTGCCATTGTAAACGACCAAGACACATTTATCCCTGTGAGGTGGATAAGGATTGTCATTGTCATTGTCAGTCTTCAGGCCACCTATAACCTTTCACGTTGACCTGAGTCACAGTCTTCGCCATATGAAAGGTTTATTGGCGCCTGTCAACATTTTGGTCAGCAGGCTAGTGTTTGGGGACACCAGATATTTTGACGACAGGACGAATTAGTGCAGTTCCTTTGAAGTTTCTCCAGACGACGTAAACATTGATTTCCATTTTCAAAAAAAATAATGTTTTTTTTGCTTAAGCCCAGAAATAATAGCATTTCCATGTATAATAAAGAGCAAATCGAAAAGCGCTAGAAATTGCTGACTTGGCAGAAACATGTGTTTTAAAAAGATTATCAAGCAGCCACCAATGGGTGCCATGTATCATACGCAGTGTATCTCTAGCAGCCAGTTCGCTGGCGGTATGTCGGGGCAAATTTACATTAGTTTGATAAAGACCGTACAGTTCAGACAGTTGGTAGATGGGGTATGAAGGTGTGAAGATGCAAATATTATGTTTATATAAGAGGAGATCTGAAAAAAATATTGTCCTAAAGAACGTCGATAAAACCCTTATGAATAAAGTTATAAACACAACAGTTTGCAGAAATGTAGACCTTCCTTCAGGATTTATTTTTGTATTACAAACAATGGAAAATGATTGCCACAAACAAAGTTACAAGATATCAAACACATACGCCCAATTTCGACCATATCGCCAGCTTAGTGAATTTGACGTCAGAGCTGTTCTGTGCTGGGTGATAAACTGTTGACACTACTCGGGAGAAATCTCTCTCGTGCCCTCCGTCTCTCAAGTCTTGGATTCTTTCGAACATTTTCCCACACATCTCGTCCTTCAACAAACACCCGAAACGGTGAAATTCCAGTGGACTCAAGTCTTGGTCGTCTGGGGTCCGGTTGTGCTCGGCCGCGGACTGACTGTCCTGTCTCCAAAATAGTTGCTGAGCCAGTCCAAAAGAGCTTTTGTGTCTTGTGGAGCAGCTCTACCTTGCTGGAAGTGCTAGTTCTCTCTCCCTTTATTATCAACTAACAGTCTCCAGCTCCCCCAGAACTCTGACAAGATGACGAGGTATTAGTCACTGAATCACGGACCACCTTAACTTTTTCACGAGTGCGTTTCTTTTTTTTTAAAGGCTGTCCACTGTGATTTACCCATTATAGTACTTATTTTGTATGGACCAAATCCTTTCAAAACTTGCAGCCTTTTACGAAATGGACCTTTCACTTAGAAAGTTATATTTGTTACGGATATCCATCCTATATTCCTGAGCAAATAATGCACAGATTGAAATAGGAGCTTTTGTTGGCTGATATGTCTAAACAGAAAAAACCCCCGCACAGTACAGTGGTGAACTATATTTGCCATCTTTTCGTTGTGCAAGAGCAATTAGTAACCCCCCCCCTCCCCCAAAACCAGAATGTATGTTCTAGCTTTCGGTCAATTTTGATGTCAACTAAGTCATAAACAAGAAAGTTCTTAACATTTCTTTGAACAAACCTATTTCAGGTCAGCTGGTAGATGTTCCTTTTCGTACATTACCAAACCTGGGGGTAAGCAGGACTAGCTGTACAACAGGGGCGGTACGACGAGGTTTGGCTGTTTATGTTTTTATACATACGTGCACGTACAGAGTGAGCAAGCGAAAAAAACAAAGAAAGAAAGAGAGATAGATAGATAG
>NW_004797456.1:38292-45792 GCF_000002075.1 Aplysia californica
ACAGATATACTGTGAACACTGATTAAAGTACCAAATTGTTCTTTTTATAACATGGCCTACTTTTTAGGCTTCTCCTAAAGGAAAATCGCAAAGACACAAAAGACTAGGTTGTTATACTCAAGCAAAAGGGGGTGCTTTTTAAAATCTCCAATATTTTATTTTAATCTATATGCGAACAAAATTCATATCTTGAATACTAAAACAAATCTCCATACTTGTTCTCAGATCGTTAATAATCTAAGACACTTTTATCTTTCTCTTAGGAAATACCAAAAGTATCGATGACTGTCCATCGGGGATACCACGGAACAAGTTCTTGCAGTTTCGCAAAGGCCTGTGTTACGAGTTCGCAGTGACAACATATCGTTACTTCTGGCATGCCGAGAGCAACTGTCTGGCGAATGCCGGCTACTCGTTCAAATCAAGTCAAAAGATATTAACGACTACATTCAAAAAGAGCTTCATGAAACCTACAAGGAGCCATATGACACATGGATTGGTCTTGACGACGCCAATCCTGGGGAGAAATTCACGTGGGCCGACGGCAGCAGTGTGAATTATGAAAACTGGGCACCTAATGAAGGCGAGAGATTTGGTGGCGGGTTGGACGCTTGCGCCACAATCGACCCTGTCAACGGAACCTGGATCGATTATCCCTGCCAAGGATTTTTTTTGGAACAAGTCAAACCCTACGTGTGCGAGTATGACCCCGATAACCTTTTGACAACTCCAGCTACGAATTAGTATTTCAATATAATTCGGTTAACAAGAATGCCTCGCAATTAAAGACAATTAACCGTTTACTCAGACCAATTAGACATGCCCGTTAGTAAAACTGATTACGTTAGAAATAAATAATATTCTGATGAGATCAATATTTCCCCCTGTCTCACTTACGATATCTGAAGCTCCTCCAGTAGGAGGAAATTTCTGCTGTTGAAGACAAAAACTTTCTCATCCTGAGATGACTCTATTTATTTGTGGAATTTTCATAACAAGTCCATATTAATAAAAGTGAAGTCGCCATCATTAATAATATATTCCTGTCTATTCTGGTCGCTCGTTAACGATTTGATTTCAACATTTATAGAGGTAGACGTCTTACCAATAAATTGTGCATTGGAACTTTGTGTCCTGACTTGTCTTTTCTTAAAGTGTACTGGCTTGTGAGTGTTATACCATTTGCTACATACACCTAAATGTGAGTCTATATTTGGTTACTCATTAGCACACTTAAATGGGAGTGCTATAATTAAATAAATGTCAACACTCTTTGTGACTTGACGTAGACTTTTAATAATCAAGCACAATGAAGACATACGTTAGACGATGCATGACTGGGACAGAAACGGAACAGAAATAAAGCAGATGAATACGATTGACAAATAAGGGAAATAATAATAATGGACACAAGGAACAGATACAAATGATGGCACATACATGTGGTCTTGTAGCTACCGAATGATATTCCTCTACGCCCCCCAAGTCTTTGGAGTAGAACAGAAAAGACTGATGAAATGTCAAGAAATAATGGTGATACAACAAGGAATAAATGATTGATCAATGATCTGAATCAGAATAAGATTTAGAGTCAATTGGCTTGGGGCTCTGTCTGGCCAACAGTCTCGCCGATCGCCGAGGGCCGCCTGGAGGCGTGCTCACGCCTATGGGAGCATCTTGCTCTTGTATGCCAGGGGCGTTGTGCGGCTGGAGCGAACGTAGAGCACGCTGGGTGGCTTGAGCCTGAGGTTGTGGAACCACCGTCTCGACAGCAGGGCGTGGATCAGGTGCTAGTTCTTGCCTGGATTCGGGGACAGTGGGCATCGATGGATCATGCGCTGGGGGGTCCGGAACGTCAGCTGGTTGTGGTAGATCCGGGCAAGGAGAGGGCAGCGAGGTCACGCTGGGCTTGGCATGCCCGGGGGTGTGAACATTCTGAGGCACCGGCTGTGGTGGTGAGGTGCCACCCGGGATCATTGTCAGTGGTGAGCGTGGGACCACTGGCATGTAGTTGCGGAGGAACTTTCTGTTCCGAAGAGTGACGCGGCCAGAGCCATCCACTCGAACGACGTACTGGTCAAATTGACGTACTTCGACTACAATGCCGTCTTGTCCCATTTGGTCGGGTGGGTTCCCGTTTGGTTCTGTATGCGCACACAGTCACCGACGACGAGTGGAGGTAAGATGCGAGTGTGCTGAGAGAGGCGCTCAGCGGTGCGCATGTGCCGGTTCCTCAGTGCCTCCTCTCGCGACAGAAGGGTTTCACACCAGGTACTGTGAGGCTGATACTTCCCTGGGTGGATGGGGATGAAGTCCCGTATTGGACGTCCAAAGATACACATCGCTGGGGATAGGTGGGTGTCACGATCAGGAGTGTTCCTGTATTGCAGCATTGCGCGCTGGAACTTGTCAGTGTTTAAAGATCCTTGTGCACCTGTGTTGTCAGTGATCAACCGTTTCACTGTCTTTACTCCAACTTCAGCGCGACAATTAGAGTGGGGAAAGGCGACTGAAGAGACCCTGTGGTGGACACCCCAGTTGCGAAGGAAGGTTGAGGTTGCCAGGGACGTGAACTCTGGGCCTCCGTCCGATGTCAGTTCATCACTCATGCCATACGTGACGAAGATGCGACGCAACGCGGCAACGAGGCCGGCAGATCCATGGGAGGCTTCTTCAACGATAGGCCAGTTACTGTACCTGTCGACTGCAACTAGGTAGCTGTGGCCTCGATGATGAAAATAATCCGCCGCAATGCATTGGAACGGGTATGCTGGTGCTATTGGAGGGGTGGGAGGTGCACTCGGCTGGGAAGGTGCCATGCGGTTGCATGACTGACAGCGGGCCCGCACTTCAGTGATGGCCGGGGTCATGCCGGGCCAAAACAACGAGGCCTCAGCTCGAGAGCACATTTGGGACACACCCTGGTGAGCAGAGTGTAAGGACTGGAGGACTCGCTCACGGAGCGACGGGGGGATGACTACCCGGTCGTGGTACAGGATGACACCATCAAATGTCGTGAGGAACTCCCGGAATTGATGGTATGGGCGAAGATCAGGGGACAGAGAAGCCCTGTCTTCAGGGAACCCATCCTCAATAGTGTTACTCAAAGCAGTCATTGTAGAGTCGCTGGATGTTGCAAGTCGAATCTCGTCCCAAGTCACTGACTTGATCACCTCAGTTGGAGCGAGGTCAGGTTTGGAGCATACCTGGTTGGTGTCATCCAGTTCCTGGGTGCGGATGGCAGAAAGAAAGTCGTGTGGCAGTTCAGGTGTCAAGGGAGGGTCATCAAGGAGCAGAATGGGAGCGGCATCATCAGGGAGTCTGAGAGTGTTAGGGCTGCCCACTGGTCTGCGGGAGACGGCATCTGCTGCAGCATGGCGTAGACCGGGGATGTGGACGATGCGGAAGCGATATCTAAGGGACTTCTGCTTGAGGTTCCTGAGGCGGGGATTGGGGATATCGTCGAGACACCGGTCCCCAAACGTCTTCAAAAGAGGTTTGTGGTCCACCGCCACGATCAGGTCGGAACAACCCAAGGTGAAATGGCGTGCTTTGTCTAGTGCATCAACCACAGCCAGGGCTTCACCTTCTATGGGCGCATAGCGGGACTCGGCTCCTGATGTGAATCGACTACCGACGGTGGTTGGCGGTGTGAGCACCCGCAAGCCGGCTTGTCCTTCGAATTGATTGCTGCACTGGTGGCGCCAATGGTCGGAAAGCTAGGAGGGATTATTCCCAAAGCCACACAGGCTTGCTTGCTTAGGAACACCCGACCAGTGGATGTGGTGAAGTACACCATCTGGTGAGTCACCAGCTTGGTGTTGGACGGAGATGTACCAGAAATACGAAGGGGAAGGGCTCCGATGATGTCAATGGCCCCACGATTCGCAGCTGTCATCTTCATGTTGACAGGGAGGAGATGGCGGCGAGTGAGGCTCATCCTAGTCAAGAGTGCTACGCCCGCCAGGCACGACTGGCACCCAGTGTCTGCCATAGCTTGGTACTTGACGGGAGAGGTGCTGCCTCTCAGAGATGGCGGGAAGCCGAGAGATTGGGCGTCTGAAGGCACTGCCTGGACGGTGACATTCACAAAAGGCTGAGGGTCGGATGCTCGCTTCTCCCATGCCCTGCAAAACTCGTTGTATACATGATGGTCTAGGGATACAGAGTGCGCATTAGACACTGGTGTGGCGGAATCTGCACCGCATAGACTGTCAAAGGCGGCAGCAGAGTCATCCAGGGCATTGGAGGGGTTGCGATTCCGTGACGACTGTCGGCAGAGGTTGGCGAAATGATTGGATAGGCCACACCTGGTGCATCTTTTACCAAATGCTGGACACTTCTTCATACGTTCCTGTCTACCATTCCCATGGTCCAGTTTTCCGCAGTAATTGCAGGGGAACGCTTGGCCCTTACTGTGGAACAAGTTGCCCTGTGTGCCGAGCTTCTCACTGCGCTTGTAGGAGCTTGTGGCCGCTGCCGTGGTGTAGGAGCAGCTTTCAACGAGGCGACTGGCTGACCTCTTGCCACTCTCCTTCGCCTCCACGTAGCAGAGTGCATCCTCGAGGGACATGTCCTGCTTTTACTCACCTAAGATGTCGAGTCGGATCTCCTCATCAATTAGACCTCGGATGAGGACGTCACGAATCATCATATCGCTATAGTCCACGCTGGGTTCGTGGACATCTGGAGGACACCTAGGGCATTTTATCTTGAAGTTGCAAACCCCAGCCTGGCCCCTGTGGCGGGCGGCGAAGGCTCTGACAGGCTCGTCCCGGTCTTGCTTCATTTGATGTAGCTGTACCCGTGCTACCATGATGTTTTCCTGGCGCACCGCCAGGCTCTTGATGTTCTTTAAGACAGTGTCCTCTCCGCTGGAGGCTAGGGCGCCGAATGTCCTAGTGAGATCCTTTCGTAGCGACTCATCGCAGCACTCGAGAAGCTGGAAGACGATGTCTGCACCAGTGAGGCGAGTCGCTTGTTTGTAGTCGGCCCACCGTTGGGTGAAGTATGACCACGCCTCGCTCGTTCCGGATGCAGACACGACAGGGCGTCGCACTTTCTCAGCCTTGGCTGCCGCAGTCGGTGCATTCGCTCGTGTTGCATGGGCTGTGGTGGCGTGGATGTCAATGAGGCGTGTCAACACCTCGGTCGGCGTAGATGCAGGCCACTCCACGTCGCAGCCCGGGGCAGGGCAAGGGATGGTGGTCATGATGTATCTCTTATGTCTTCATAAATAAATGTCAACACTCTTTGTGACTTGACGTAGACTTTTAATAATCAAGCACAATGAAGACATACGTCAGACGATGCATGACTGGGACAGAAACGGAACAGAAATAAAGCAGATGAATACGATTGCCAAATAAGGGAAATAATAATAATGGACACAAGGAACAGATACGAATGATGGCACATACATGTGGTCTTGTAGCTACCGAATGATATTCCTCTAATAATATCTGGTTACCATTCTCTACATATACTTAAATGTGAGTGCTACATCTGGTTACTATTGGTTAAATATAGGCACTTCAGTGAACGCGCTCACTATGGCGTCATTTGGCTTCGGAAAGTCCCATAGGGTTTTGTTTCCGGACATGACGTCTCATCGCGACAGTGGGTTCAAACTGCCCATATTTTTGTTTAATTTAGGGGACCAACGTTCAAGTCCGATACATGTCTTTAAACACCTGTGGATGGCCTTCAAAACGCTTCTTTCCAGGTCGATGTGCGACTAATGAGTCTCGAAATATTTCAAGTTGAAAAATAGACAATTTTTAACCATTGATTTTTGATATTTTTTTCAAACTACCCTTGTTGGTAAACCATTCTTTGTTCTTCCAGAAAACGTTTAAATGGTTATCGTAGAAGTCTTACTTTGGCTAGTGTAGTCTTACCCTTTTATCAACCAAACCCGCGAAAACCTAGCTGAACCCTTCCACCGTGACATCGCGCAGAGTCGTGATGTCACGCATTTTCGCCTTGAGCTTTTGGCTCCCTCTCTTCATTGTTTGAAATGTACGAGACAGGGAGATACATCGCCAAGAGATGTTTAAACTTTAGTTCAAAAAGTTAATCAATTTTGGTAATGTTTTATAATCACTGACCTCACGTTGTGTCTTAGTTCATTCGACAGTATAAAGAAAACGAGACTTTTTAGACCCAAGTATTTCCTTTTCACTGAGCTCCCCCCCTCCATCCTTTTTTCCCCCTGCCCAAAGCCTTTCATTGTGTAGGCCTAGGGCCTAGATCTAGTATGAAGAGTCCAGACTCGTGTTGTTAACACAGTCAAAAAATAAATTGGGACGCCTATTAAAGTATCTGATGCAATTATTTGCTTGATAAAGTTTCTTAGGTCTATTGTTAGTGCAGATCCAGATTTTCTTTCTTTTCTGTCGTACGAACGAGAATGAAAAATGCTATGTACTACTGGATTGTCGGATCCACTGCATGCCCCCCCCCCCCCCCCCCCTCTCTCTCTCTCTCTCTCTCTCTCTCTATCTCTCTCTCCCTCCCTGTCTCTCTCTCTCTCTCTCTCTCTCTCTCTCTCTCTCTCTCTATTTTGTATGGACCAAATCCTTTCAAAAATTGCAGCCTTTTACGAAATGGACCTTTCACTTAGAAAGTTATATTTGTTACGGATATCCATCCTATATTCCTGAGCAAATAATGCACAGATTGAAATAGGAGCTTTTGTTGGCTGATATGTCTAAACAGAAAAAACCCTGCACAGTACAGGGGTGAACTATATTTGCCATCTTTTCGTTGTGCAAGAGCAATTAATAACCCCCCCCCTCCCCCATAACCAGAATGTATGTTCTAGCTTTCGGTCAATTTTGATGTCAACTAAGTCATAAACAAGAAAGTTCTTAACATTTCTTTGAACAAACCAGGTCAGCAGGTAGATGTTCCTTTTCGTACTTTACCAAACCTGGCGGTAAGCGGGACTAGCTGTACAACAGGGGCGGTACGACGAGGTTTGGCTGTTTATGTTTTTATACATACGTGCACGTACAGAGTGAGCAAGCGAAAAAAACAAAGAAAGAAAGAGAGATAGATAGATAGATAGATAGATAGATAGATAGATAGATAGATAGATAGATAGATAGATAGATAGATAGATAGATAGATAGATAGATAGATAGATAGATAGATAGAGATAAACAGGGGTGGGGGGGGGGGGAGGTTAGAGAGAAGTAGGTAGAGAGAGAGAGAGAAACAACAAAAAGTTTACATTAATATGAAAAATGTTCTGCAAACAATAATTAACATAAAATTTGTCAGCAGAGTTTTAGGACTATAATTCGAAAACACTTCCATCAGCTCGGACAAAGGAGCCTAGGAACGAAAAACCAAGGGCTGCAAGTTAGAGTGGCAAACAGTCTGTTTTTGTGGCTTTTGATAAAAAACATGTCAAAACATTACAGCATTATCAGCTGAAACATTAGACAGACTGTCCAGAAAGTTCACATAAACAAAAACAACAACTAAAACAAA
>NW_004797456.1:50792-57896 GCF_000002075.1 Aplysia californica
AGTATTTAGTCTCTCGAGTAAGATGTCATGATCAATAGTGCCACATGCAGCCGAAAGGTCTAAAAGAGTAAGAAGCAACACTTTTCTTTCATTAATTATTATCAAAATGTCAGTACAGATCTTTAGTAACGTTGTCTAGGTACTTTAATATGCCTTGTAGGCTGACTGGTCAATTTCACTGAGATTATATAATAATATATGAGAGTCTATTAAAGCAACCTTTTCCAGAATTTTGGATAAAAATGAAAGATTTGAAACTGGCCTAAAGTTCTTTAAGTCTTTTAAATCAAGTATAGCTCTTTTCAAAAGGGGTCTAGCATATGCTGTTTTAAAACAATTTGGTACTGTGCCTGTGAGGAGAGAATCATTTACAATAATTTTGATAATGTGTCGAAAAAGTTAATCTTAACAATTTTTGAAAGGCTTGAGGGCATAGGGTCCAAGGCGCATGTTTTTTAAAGGTCTGTTTAAAACAATGTTTGATTTCCAGTTCGGTTGCTGGATCATAGTCCCAAAACGAGCTTTGCTTCATTTAGGGGAAAAATGAGCTTCACATGACACTGTTCTCTCTCTCTCTCTCTCTCTCTCTCTCTCTCTCTCTCTCTCTCTCTCTCTCTCTCTCTCTCTCTCTCTCTCGCTTGTCCTTTCTAACTCCCGGTAGTGCACAGGCCATCAACAACATTACTCCAGCGAAGCCTGTCCTGAGCATCCTTTTCTATCTGTTTCCATGATGTCCCCTCTTTTTCAATTTCCGCTTTTACCGCTCGCCTCCATGTCATCTTTGGCCTTCCCTTCTTACGCTTTCCTTGTTGGTTCCACGTTAAAGCCTGCCTGATGATGCTTGTCGGGGGTCTCCTCAGGGTGTGTCCAATCCATTTCCATTTCTTCACCTGAATATCTTCCTTTACTGGCCTTTGGCTTGTTCTCTCCAACAGTTGAGCATTCGTGACTCGATCGTACCACTTGATCTCCACTATCCTTCGTAGGCATCCATTTACGAAGCTCTGCAGTTTCCTTGCTGCTGATGCTGTGAGCCTCCATGTCTCTGAACCATACAGTAGAACAGTCTTCACGTTTGTTTTGAAGATCCTCAGTTTGGTGTTCAATCCCAGTTCCTTAGACATCCATATATTCCTGAGAATGATGAATGCTGCTCTTGCCTTTTGGATTCTGACCTTGATGTCTTCGTCTGTTCCCCCTGCCTTGTTGATGACACGTCCCAGGTAGGTGAAGGATTCAACATCCGTCAATGGTGCCCCTTGCAGTGTGATAGGAACGTCGGCTGCATTCATTCGTAGAACTTTCGTTTTTTCCGTGTGAATATGGAGTCCAACACTACGGGAGAAGGTCCTGAGGCGATCTGTTTTCTGTTGCATCTGAGCCCGACTGTGGGAAAAAAGTGCCAAGTCGTCGGCAAAGTCCAAGTCTTCCAGCTGACTGAAAAGGGTCCACTGTATGCCACCGTGTTGTCCCGATGTGGTCTGTCTCATTATCCAATCCACTGCTAATAAAAAGAGAAAACGCGGCAGCAGGCATCCCTGTCTCACTCCTGTATTCACTTCAAACGAGTCTGTTCGCTGCCCTCCAAGTAAGACACTGCAACTCATTTCCTCATACATCTTCTTGATCAATCTCACGAACTTGTCAGGTATTCCGTAGTGGCGCATGAGCTTCCATATTGAGTCCCTATCTAGGCTGTCAAAAACTTTCTCGTAGTCAACAAAGTTAACGTACAGGGGAGAGTTCCACTCGGTGGACTGCTCCACTATTATCCTCAAAGTTGCAATCTGATCTGTACATGATCTCTTTTTACGAAAGCCTGCCTGCTCCTCTCTTAGTTTTGCATCCACGGCTTTCTTCAGTCTTTCCAGTATGGTACGACTTAAAATCTTCCCCGGAATGGAAATGAGCATGATTCCTCTGTAGTTTTTACACTCATGCAGGTCTCCTTTCTTGGGTAGTTTCACGAGCAATCCTTCTCTCCAATCCTGTGGAAATTCTTCGTTGTCCCATATGTTGCTAATAATTCCATGAAGAATCCCTGCCGCAGTGTCGATATCCGCCTTGAGAACTTCTGGGGGTTCCATCTGGGCCGGCTGCCTTGCCTGCTTTCTGGTGTCTTATCGCCTCCTTGATCTCCTCTAAACTAGGCTTTTCTTCACTTACCCCCAGATCAATCTCTGCTGGTGGAATGTCAAACTGTTTTTCTGGCCTTGGTCTGTTCAGCAGCTCTTTGAAATGCTCCTTCCAGCGTTCTTTCTGTTCGTCTGGCACATCTGCGTTCTTGTATCTGCCTGCAAGTTTCTTGGTGGTTTCATACATGTTTCCTGCCCCTGCTGTTTCCTCTGCCTCGCGCGCTAGGTCATCTACATAGTTTCTTTTGTCTTTCCGTAGGCTGACTTTTACCTCCTTCATTGCTTTCGTGTATTCTTCTTGGGCCTTTGCTTTGGCTGCTCTTGTCTTGCTCCTGTTTACCTGATCCTTTTTCTTTTTCATTTCTTTTATCTTCCTCAAAGTGGTGGCCGATATCCAAGGCTTGTGCTCACGTTTCCGTTTCCCCAGTACCTCTTGATACACCGTGGTCCAGCCTTCTTTTATTGCCTCCCATGTTTCTTCCACGTGGCTATCCTCGCCTAGTGTTTCCAACACTTGGAACCTGTTCTTAACTGCTGCATTAAACTCCTCTCTTGATGATGGCTCTCCCAGAAATTCCACGTTGTACCGGTACCTATGATTATTGACAATTCCCTTTTTTCGCTTTAGTTTCCGTCGGATGGTTGAAATGAGCAAATGATGGTCCGAAGCTACCTCTGCACCCCTGTAAACTCTAACATCCCTCATTGATCTCCTGAATTTCTTTTTGACACATATGTGGTCAATCTGGTTTTCAGTTTGTTGGTCTGGCAACACCCATGTTGATTTGTGTATCCGTTTATGTGGGAAAACAGTCCCTCCTATTATGAGCCCATTCGTTACACATATTTCTGCAAATAGTTCTCCATTCTCGTTTCTGACTCCAAGTCCGTGTTTCCCCATGATTTCTTCAAAGCCTACATTGTCACTGCCTACCTTAGCGTTGAAGTCGCCCATTAAAATCAAGATGTCCTTCCTTCTAACCTGATCAATAGTATTTTGTAGCATTTTGTAGAAAGTCTTTTTCACATCCTGGTCCTTATCATTGGTGGGAGCATATCCCTTGATAACATGAAGGTTGATGTCTTTCTTCTGTGAACGGAATTCAGCTGATATTAGTCGCGGGCCCTCTGCTTTCCAGCCTATCAAAGCCCGCTTGGCGTGTGTTGATAACAGAATACCTACTTCTTCTGTATGCGGCGAGTTTTCCTCCAGATGTCCAGAGTAGAGAACTGTTTCCCATGAAGCAAGTTGGCACCCCCTTGCATTTGTCCATCTCGTCTCACAGAGACCCAATATGTCCAGTTGGTAGCCCTCCATCTCTCTTGCAACCTGCAGTGCCTTCCCTGCCTCGTACATTGTACGAACATTCCAGGTACCAAGTCTGGTGGTTTTTCTGGTCGACAGGAGGTTTCTCGGCTTGGTGGCTTCCTTCCGGCTTTCACCACCCTGCGTCATTCTCTCCTCTCCTCTGTGATGAAGGTCCTCCATCTTCCAGAACTGGCGGTCGTGTTATTTTTGCTGTTGATGTTTTTGTAGCTGCTTTTTGTTTTATGGGAAAGGGCTGCTAACCTTTTGCCCAACCGACCTTAGTCGCCTTCTACGACATGCGCGGTACGGATACATTGGTCCTATTCTTTGCTCCCCTGTCTCTTGGACAGGGCCCCGAGAACCACAAGGGTGATGACCCTGTTCACTCAAAAAAAACCCATGTTTATAAAAACTCTTGATATGCCATAAACAGATATAGTTGTCAGTCTTACGAAAAAAAGTGAAAGTATTGGATTTTTCTAAGGCAGAACCCCTTTCCCATAGTGTCACAGCCCTTTATTCCGTTTTTTTGCTTGCGAGTGAGCCTGATAGGGGAAAGAATAGTTACTGAAAAGCATTTAGTTTTGCTCATTAAGTTGTGGCATGTCCAGGCTGCATTCAGGAACTGAAAGCGATGTCTGTGGTGTAGCGGTCAGGCTCTTCGCAAGGGACCCAAGATCGATTTCCGAATGGGGAGAATTGTTATGGAGTATCACGATTTTTCTGCTCTGACGTTACATCCCTCTCAGCCGGGATTGACGCTGACAGGAGGCTGAAAGGTCTAAATAATTGTATTGATGGCGGCGTAAAACACTTAAATATAAATATTCGTATTACATAAATTAATATTACGTTGTGGACTTTTATCACCTGTAAGACTTCCTGCAAAGAATTTTCAAATTTGTTCGATTCAAATTTCAAAATGTTATGTCAAATATATGGCTAGTTTATGTAAAAGACAATACAAATGAAATAAAACCAGCGCCTGTAATCTTGAGTTTAGAAACTTTACCGTCGCGCGCAGAAGACTTTATGACTTTGACTTCTGTGCGTAGAATTTTTTAAACCGAGTATCCCTTACTCTCTCCTTGGATTTTCTATCGCTCTCTGTTCGGACTGTCCAAGACAGGCAGAGCCAAAACAGCTCGTCTTCTTGTCTCCTAAATAATCTAAAATGTGTCAATAAGAGCGTAGAATTTTTACAGTTACTATTTTTGGTGAAAAAGCAATGTTAATGACAATTCATAAGAAATACATTTCTTAATGTTTACCCGAGGGATGTAATTAAATAATCAGAGAAACTTCATCGATAAAAAGGCACCATTTTTGGATTGCATAAAAGCAACCTACAGTTTTGAGTCTTGACGCTTTTCATTTCACGTGAAAAAGTAGTCTAAAAAGTAAGTAATGTTATGAAAATAGCATTTGGATGCTTTCGTTAGAGTTCCATTAAGCGTTAATAAAAAGAAAAGTTGCGTTTTTTTCTGGAGCACGTGTCGGATTTTAAAACTATTTTTTGTTTTTAACATGAAGCCCAGGTCTTTGTTAAATATAAAAACAATAAATAAACAAATCGCAATAACAAAATATTATGATCATTGTCACTCAAGAAAGACGGTAGGTTCAACTCAACATTAGAAAAATCGAGGCACGAGCTTGCTCAGCGCGTTTGTGCAATTACTAAGACATCCAAAGTCTTTTTTTCTGTTTTTTTCCCTTGACATTGAATAATCTGGAAACAGCTAGAATGTGAGAAACGTTCTGATGTCTCGATTTTTCCAATGTTGAGTTAAATCAACCATCTTTCTTGGGTGAGAATGATCAAATGTTACTATTACTGCTGTTTTAATAATCCAAGACTGCAACTTCATTTAACAAACGGGTGTAAAAAGATGCGCCAATTGGTCAGAACAATTTGTGAGGTTTCTTTTGAAAAATGTTAGTACAGATATACTGTGAACACTAATTAAAGTACCAAATTGTTCTTTTTATGACATGGCCTACTTTTTAGGCTTCTCCCCTAAAGGAAAATCGCAAAGACTCAAAAGACTAGGTTGTTATACCCAATCAAAAGGGGGTGCTTTTTAAAATCTCCAGTATTTTATTTTAATCAATATGTGAACAAAATTCATATCTTGAATACTAAAACAAATCTCCATATTTGTTCTCAGATAGTTAATACTCTAAAACACTTTTATCTTTCTCATAGGAAATACCAAAAGTATCGATGACTGTCCATCGGGGATACCACGGAACAAGTTCTTGCAGTTTCGCAAAGGCCTGTGCTACGAGTTCGCAGTGACAACATATCGTCACTTCTGGCATGCAGAGAGCAACTGTCTGGCGAACGGCGGGCTACTCGTTCAAATCAAGTCAAAAGATATTAACGACTACATTAAAAAAGAGCTTCATGAAACCTACAAGGAGCGATATGACACATGGATTGGTCTTGACGACGCCAATCCTGGGGAGAAATTCACGTGGGCCGACGGCAGCAGTGTGAATTATGAAAACTGGGCACCTAATGAAGGCGAGAGATTTAGTGGCGGGTTGGACGCTTGCGCCACAATCGACCCTGTCAACGGAACCTGGATCGATTATCCCTGCCAAGGATTTCTTTTTGAAGAAGTCAAACCCTACGTGTGCGAGTATGACCCCGATAACCTTTTGACCACCCCAGCTACGAATTAGTATTTTAATATAATTTGGTTAAAAAGAATGCCTCGCAATTAAAGACAATTAACCGTTTACTCAGACCAATTAGACATGCCCGTTAGTAAAACTGATTACGTTAGAAATAAATAATATTCTGACGAGATCAATATTTCCCCCTGTCTCACTTACGATATCTGAATAGGAGGCAATTTCTGCTGTTGAAGACACAAACTTTCTCATCCTGAGATGACTCTATTCATTTGTGGAATCTTCATAACAAGTCCGTATTGATAAAAGTGAAGTCGCCATCAGTAATAATATATTCCTGTCTATTCTGGTTGTTCGTAAACGATTTGATTTCAATATTTATAGAGGTAGACGTCTTACCAATAAATTGTGCATTGGAACATTGTGTCCTGACTTGTCTTTTCTTAAAGTGTACTGGCTTTTTCAAAACAAATTTCTTACACGCACTTACATGTGAGTGTTATATCTGGCTACCATTTGCTACATACACCTAAATGTGAGTCTATATCTGGTTATTCATTAGCACACTTAAATGGGATTGCTATAATATCTGGTTACCATTCGCTACAAACACTTACATGTGAGTGCTATATCTGGTTACTATTTGTTAAATACACTTAAACTGTCACAGCACACAACAGTAGTTTGACATAATTGTTCAAAGTTGTCGCGTGGGCTGAAGTTAGTGTCTCTTTAACAATTCCAGAGCAGCACCGACTGGCATTAAACCCTGGGTCTTATCGCTGAAATTGTCCGTTCTGTGATTCAAACATACAGCTGCACATACACATATCTAAAACCCACATAGTATACAAACATACACAAATACACACATATAGAAAGACCCAAATAAACACACACACACAAACATACACACACACAAACATACATACATACATACATACATACATACATACATACATACATACATACATACATACATACATACATACATACATACATACATACATACATAGC
>NW_004797456.1:65051-67038 GCF_000002075.1 Aplysia californica
CACGCCAACCACCCAAGAAGAAGAAGAAGAAGAAGAAGAAGAAGAAGAAGAAGAAGAAGAAGAAGAAAAAGAAGAAATATTGACTAGAATTACTAGAATGTTCTGACTCCATCTTTCATGTGTGGATGAGGGTATGACGTGACGGTAAAGAAAGAGAAATGGTGTTTAAAACCCATTCAGACACAGGGGCGAAGCGTCTATATAATCAAATAATCACTGCTTCCCTTTCTAATTTTGAAACATTGTCGCTGTCAAATTCATCCTTAAACGTAAACCTAATAAATTAAATGTAATAAGACGTTCGTAACCAACAACGAACAGTATGCCTAACATTCAAAATGGTTTCACGGCCACAGAAATAGCCTCCTCACACCTCTCGGGCCACTCCATAAGCAGTCGCAAGCTTTGATTTTAAGTAAGCTTAAAGTGAGGCTGGAATAGAGTTGAAGGGAACATGTGCATGGCAGTCAAAGCTGTTTCATTGCCACATATACCCTGTTCACCCCTTTGGGGCCACAGTTAAAATCGATCACAAGCCCTGATTAAGTAAGCTAACTAACACTGGTCGAGTCTACCTCACAAATGTGAGGGGAACTAACTCTTAATAATCTCTTGACTGCTGCTTGTGCTTGTTTTTTTTCCTCGACTTTTTACCGTCCTATAATCAGATCGTGACCTCGATTATGACACCAGCTCCTGGCCTCGAAAGGCTAACAAAAACAGCCAAATATGAAATTTAAAAAATAATAATTGTCATGTTCTACCAAAGAGTTAGACTCACTGGTAGATCTATAACATATAGATCTAGTACTGACATCTCTGCTTCTTTGCTTTGTGTTTATGTATTCACATCTAAAGTTAAGTTTAATTTTAGTGGGAACTGATATTTAATAAGATACTTTCCCGATTATTTTGGCGGTTGAACATACACTATGAATTCCGGATTTGTTTTAATTCAAAACTCAGAGTCGCCGCCTCGAGTAAGATTCTTGTGTGATATCTACAGGCCATATCTGGTCCCATTTCACTTTGATTACCCTGTCAAACAGGTCAGCCTTCGCCCCTGTTCAGACAAACCCCCTTGCTTAATTTACAATGAAAACAATAAGGCGATTCCTCGGTTGTGAGGAACAGACTATTAGTTGTACGGCGTGAAACTTTCACCGGATGCCTGACCCCAATCTCGCCTAAATCGAGGAGTGACGCGTCTCTACTTTTTTGTCTCCGTCTCTACTCACCGAAAGATATCAAGCAGCGGGTGGTTGGCGAGTGCTCTCGCGTGGTTTGCTCCTTCTTCACTATCAAACATTTATTTATCATCCTAATCTCTCCTTCTTTTTGAGTTTGTTGCTCTCTTCTAACACCTTCAATCTTCGGCACTTATATGACCTTACCGTATTGCGAGTGCCGTAAAACTCTTACTAAAGCTAATGCTAGAAATCAAGTACATGTAATTCTCTAGCACTGGAAGAAGTCGTGAACTCCACGAAAGAAATCACTTCAGTTGCTTAAGGGAAAGTACTTGTATTCTGACTCCGTTATTACTATTTCTTGATTTCAAGAATGGGGAATCTGCAGTTGCCGAAAAACAAAAGCCATCGTCCACTTTTTTCATCTTAAATACCCCCCTCCCCCATCTGACGTGGGGGTGTCTATACGCAGGCAATTGCATGCGTAGAAGTCAAATTTTGCTATACGCACGCATTTGCATGCACAGAAATCAAATTTTGCTATACGCACGCAATTCCGTGCTTGGGGTGTGTGTAACTACTTGGTGTGTGTGTGTGTGTGTGTGTGTGTGTGTGTGTGTGTGTGTGTGTGTGTGCATGTGTGGTTGTACAACTTCGTTTGGGGAGGAAAAGAGGAGGTACAGAATGGTACTTGTTAAATTTAAGGAACGAGAATTGCTGAGATTATGTAAAGATAACACAAATTAACACACTAAAAAAAGAACAAAAGAAAAAAAAAGGAAAAAGGGCTGGGGAAA
>NW_004797456.1:67138-90977 GCF_000002075.1 Aplysia californica
GGGGGCTTTCTTACACTTTTCTTACATTTCCTTCTTACCCCACTCCCAAGTCCCGAAACTGTAGATCTACAAACTTCGCTTAATATAATACAGTGGAAACCATATATAACAGGCCCGGTAATAACATTTTTTTTAAAATCTCCGTTTTTTTCCTACTCTTTGTTTTTATCAAAAGTTATCGGGAATAACAGGGCCTCATCGGAGCCCAATCGGTTATAGCAGGGACAAAGACTCGTTAACAGTGTGTAAAAAGTAAGAGGGAGAGAGAGAGAGAGAGAGAGAGAGAGAAAGAGAGAGAGTAACGCAGTGATGGAGCAAGCCCACGCAAGCCACGCCACAGCACACACACGCATCGGGTGAAGCGAGAGAGGGCTGCGCTGTGCTGCAGACTTTGATCTAGCCCATAGAGTTATCTCCTTTTATACATCTATGATCTAGCCCTAAGCCAAGCTACACGAACGCGTAATGTGTCATGCTCATCAGGCCTGTCACTTGGCCAGGAGAGAGGGCTGCGGTGTGCTGTTCGTAGGTACTTGTGGCAAGGGAAACTATCCATGAACAAATACAGCTGAATTAGTCCACAAATAATTAATTCACTTGCATTTCTGATTTAACACGATCAGATTTCCACTGTATGACATTTATATCGCACAAATTTTTGTTACAATCATTGTTCAAAGCGCTTTACATAATATTCATAAAAAACATGCATACGCACATACATGAAGATAATAACATTAATATGCAGTTCTACATTCGCTAAAAAATAACAGAGTAAAAAAAAATTATTCACGCAATCATTGCGTACACTCTTTCTTACTAATAAGGAAAAAATTGAGACTCTCGTCAATGTCAAAAGTGCCTTAATCACAAATATAACAAATTATAATGGAACTCTGATAAAGTCAACACCACGGGATCGAAAAAAACCCATTGGTTCAAGACACCCCCACGCCCTTCTTACACTTTTCTCACGAGAGCCAAAGACACCCCCCCCCCCAATTTCCAGGAGAAGTATTATATTAGAACGCACCTTTATAGTGTCGGAGTTAGTCTAGCGCGTTGCCACTGGTCCACATCATATTAATTACAGAATTACTAGATAAATAATGGCTTATGCTGTGAGAGTAAATTTCTTTGTCCAACTTAAGAAGTGAACGCATTGTGGCAGCACACAGTCTTGCTTTACACAGTTTCTTTATGACTTGATGTTACGATCTTTCATAACAATGACTGGCAGATTCAAACTGTCCTTGTCTCTTCTTAGTGATATTAAACAACAGTTACGTTAACTACTTGTTTCTCCTTCACTCTCTCTCTCTCTCTCTCTCTCTCTCTCTCTCTCTCTCTTTCTCTCTCTCTCTCTCTCTCTCTCACACACACACACACACACACACACACACACACACACACACACACACAGACACAGACAGACAGACAGACAGACAGACAGACAGACACACAGACACACACACACACACACGCACTGCCCGCAGACAAAATTACACACTTGCAACTCGATAGCGCTGGAACGTTTGTTACTCGTATCACAGGCCGTCCTAACACAAGGTCGCGCCCAAGTCTCGCTCGGACGCGAGATGGTGCAATTGAACCATCTTGGTAGGCTATAACTAGTAAGTAGAGAATCGGCATCCGTTTCCGTGGCGCTTGGAGCGTGAATGGTCTTCAAGCACGAGGAAATAATTAAGCGCGAAGAGATGGCGCGCTTCAAAGTTGGTGATGTTTTCGCCAACTTTCTTTTGTTTAAAGAGGCACTGGCGGCACAATATTCCAAGGAAACATACACGCCATCGGTGTCAAAGACAGTCGAGAGGCGAAACCAAGAAATGTTGGCCAATTGCATAGCTGGAGGAGCCACGCCTACTGATGAAACAGTGGGGATGTATTTCATTGTGTACCAGTGCAAGCACTCCGGACAAGTGAGGAAGTCAGGGAAAGGAATTCGCCCAAACCAGAGGTAAATCACATGTAAACACAGAACGTAGATTTATTTGAAAGACACAACATGGTTCTGTTTTGAATTAAATTTTCAGCTATGTTTTATTCCCTTGGCTAAGGAATGTGATACCCAGATTATTTTTGTCCCATTTTTATTCCTATTGGGGGAGGGGGGGGGGGGATTAAATTATTCATTCGTTATAAGTTCTCAGTAAAGCCTATCTTAACATCCAACCTAGAATCTAGATCTATATCCAGAAGCGCCTGGTCAACATTCACCATGGGCTGATCTGTAACCTAACCAGCCTCCTCTAAGTTTAGTACTCTAAGGTGTTTGCTAAAACTGACTATAAAGGGAAGAGGGCAGCACTCAGCAGTCAACAGAGCCATGCTAAACGAATCCGAGTTTCTCAATGCCCACGCACCAAAACAGAAAAGTTTGAAGCTGTGATGGACATATGCACTTCCATTGCAGACTTTGCCTCTCTGCTTGGAAACATTGAGTTCCAGGGGGTACTGGGCACCCTTTTTCACCTGCAGGATATTTGGAACAAAGGAGGGAAACCCAGCATCAGTTTCAGCTCCAATTCTGACCTACCTTCACAAGACAATCAATGTGACCCACCACAAACCCTCCAACCTGAACCGCTATCCCGACCTACCAAGTCTGGCATGAATTCCACCCCCCCTCATTGACCGGCGTGTAGTTTAATGTGCCAAAGACCACCCCCCACCTCGAGGCAAAGCCAGGTTGAGACTCAAACTCAAACCAAAAGACGACCTGCATCCAGTAGGTCAAGTGTAACTGACCTGTCAGCTTGTGAGCTGGATGCTATTTTAAAAGGGGAGCAGCTGAGTGACCAGCATATCAATGCAGCAAATATCCTTCGGAAGAAACAGTTGCCCCATATCTTAGGGTTACAAGACCCAATCCTGGGAACCCCTAACAACGGCTTAATGCAATTAGAACGAGTGAAAATGAACCTATTTATTCAAATTTTCCATGATAGAGCAAACCATTGGCATACGGTCGCATCACCAGACGGCAAATCCCTCCACATCTACGGCTCGATGGCCAGTGGCAGGCAACTAAAGCATTCCTTAAGTCTCCAAGTCTCAGCCATCATGTACACAGACCAGCCTAGCATTCCAGTCATCAGAGAGGCGCTGCAGCTACAGAAAAGACTCCGGGATTCCGGTGTGTTTGAAATCGCCTTTGCTATTGATCTCTGCCTTGTAGAATCGAAACATGGCAAGAAGTACGACCAAAGCCAACTCCATGTCTACTTTGTTGACAGTTTGCAGAAAGGCAGGATGTCATCATTTTCATGAGTGACAGGAACTGATTAGCATTCAGGTGCACTGAAAATGTAGACTGTTCGAAGAGAATAATATGATCTCTTGCGACCAATGTGGGGTGTGTACCACCAAACGTGCCTGGGGTGGACAACAGCAGAGTAGAGGGACCGTTGTCAGCGTGCTTGGTTCTGTCATATGTGCGAGTATTTTCGCCAGGATTTCTATACCGCTGTCGCCAAGCGCATTGATAAGTTCAATACAAATGTTATCTTGACCAAATACCTTTCCTTTTTGCCATTTCTCTACAAGTTGCGGAGACTTCCATCTTTTATTCTTTTACATCCACTTATGTCTCCCGTCTTTGTATTCTCTGGAACCTTGACTCTCTCACCATCAAAATACAGATTTTCTATGCATTCAACTCACCAGACTGCAACACGCCTTCATTTTTTGTTATGATGTTAATCTTTCAGCATTTCCTTTGCGCGGAGTTTTTTTCTGTTGAAGTTTTCATGGATTCATGGAATACTTCTGTATTTTTATACTTTACTTTTTCTACATGTTCACATTCCAATTCAATATAATATCGTTCTTTGGCGTTGATTCATTCTTTTATTAAATTCTCACGCTCTACTTGAACGCATTTCGTGTGAGTGATGTTCTTTTGACTATAAAATGCTGGTTTTTGTGCTTGAGAGAAAGGACAGCTGTCTGTAGCTTTTTGGCCTTACAGAACGCCACTTCGTCAGATACCCTCATTCTGAGAGGTGGCTGTCTGTTTCCGTGATGTCAGAACGAGTGAATATGTAAACTCGCACAAAAAAGTCAAGGAACAAAAATTCAAAGAATGATAGCTGAAGAACAGTTTAACCGAATTTATTCATATTTCCAAAAAAGATGCTTTCGACTTTCTAGATAAAGAGTATACAATTTCAGATTTCAACGACAACGAGAAGTTCATGTAAAATGAGTTTAAGTCACGCTGGTTCGATTTCAAAAGTCTGAACAGCCATAGTTCTTCATGAACTTTGTCAATAGTGGATGTAGCCTCTCCGTTTGATCAAACACTCGACACAACGTCGATGCATGGACAAGACATGCCTTCGGAGAACTTGTTGCTGTAGGTTGTGCCGCTCCTGGACGAGGCAACCCAAGAGCTGTTGAAAGTTTAGTGCAAGAGGGTGGTTGTCCCCTATCCACCGGCCAATGTGATCCCAAATGTTCTCTATTGGGTTCAAATCCGGAGTACAAGCTGGTCCGTCCATGACGGTGACAGCTCGCTGCTGCAGGAAGTCCCCCACGATGCGTGCGCGATGGGGTGTGGCGTTGTCGTCCTGCAGTACAGCCTGGGGTCCAATCTGCTGTAAGAGAGGAACAGCAAGGGAACGCAGGATTTCCTCCCTGTACCTTGCCGCGGTCAAATTGTCCAGTATATTGTACAGAGGGTCCTGTGGTGAGCTGAGAAGCCTCCCTACACCAGAAAAGACCCTACACCGTAGGGCGCCACCTGCTGGATGCACTCAGGGTGGAACAGCTCTCCTCAGCGCCTCCAGACGTGGGCTCGCATGTCTGGGTGTAGCAGGTTGAATTTGGATTCGTCCGAGAAGACTAGCTGGTCCCGTTGACATTGTGTCCACTGTGAATGGCGAGCAGATCACGCCCGGAGAGCTGCTTTGTGGGGCGGCGCGTGCCTTGGGCGCCTGGCAGAGACACAAGAAGTGAACCTGGCTCTACGGACACGGTTCTTTACCATCTCCTCGATATCGTGGACATTGGCTGTCACCCGCAGTTGGTCCCAAATGCCGTTTGCAGTGATATTTCGTGACGTCACGGCCTGTCTGACGATAAACCGGTCGATGCTATCGTTGGTGAAACGGGGCGGCCCTGGTCGAGGCCTGTCCTGGACCCTTCCGGTCGCTCACCATCATTCTTGCAGCCTCTGTATGACTGATGGGGACACCCAAAGTCGATGTGCAACAACTGGGAACGTGGAGCCATTTTGGAGCCAGGTAAGGGCTTGTCCTCTGTCGACGTCAGACAGCGAGCGTTCTTGGACCATCGTATTGTAATGAAACATTCCTGAAAAACGGTGGCCTATAAAGGGTTGTAAGTGAGCAATAATCACAGCTAAGACATCTATTAAGCACGTGCCAAGCTTGGTTTTAGCTAACAGTCCCTATGCCAATGTTCTTGAGTCTGAGAAATCTAGCCCATTTTTCATGCTTTTCGACTGTGTTTCAGAATGCCCTGCGTCGTCGCTGTGACGCTGATGCGGGCAAATTTGCCGTACAGCCAAATTGTGTCTAGTCGTCAGTGCGTGTGTCAAGTTTGGTTGACTGATCTTAACGTGTTTGTGAGATATTGAAGTTTAAATTTGACACATGAAAACACAAGCTGTTCCTTAACTTTATTGGGCGAGTTTATTTCATTATCCCCTTTCGAGAATTCTTTGGTAATGTATCTGTGATGACGATGTTGTTTCGATATTCGTCCTGGGTTTGATAATGTACGTTAATTCTGTCATTCTAGTTATCATTTTCCGGTTAACTATTATTTGTCGCTGTATCTAAATCTGGCATTGTTTGTAATTGTGTAATGTTTGCTCAATAGATAGATAATTATATTTCAACCCATGAGCTTGTTCCTTTATTACCGTTCTTACTAACATTGTTGACCGTTCTCTATATCTAATTGTAGTCAAATTATCTAGTAGTAGAAGTCCTCAAAGTTAATCATTAATTTGAACTTTGCTAGCACATACGAGTTAATTTCCCTGTTCTTTAAGCTTGCCACTCAGAATACTCAGAATTATGTTTTTCCTTTTCTGTCGGGCGTCTAAACGGGCTTAAGCGAGATGATAAGAATTGATAAAGCTTCACTCTTGTACCTTATTCTTGAGATAAGAAGTTCAGAAACCCCCAGGTAGCCTGTACAACTGTTCTATTAATTTTCAGACTTTATGGATTACTCATATTTTCAGTTGAAAACTGCCTCAGAAAAAAAACCCACTTGAAGTTGCATAGCAACATGATGGAATGTAACTCTGGGTGGATTTCCTCCAAATCACTCAATAGTAGCCTGTCTTGTAGATTCAAAGTCCCTTCTTCCAGTTAGGTACGACAGTCTGAGCCTGACACTGTGCGTAAAGACTCAACGTGTCTTAATACTCGTAATATTAAACACACAATTGCGTGCCTATAGCGAAATTTGACTTCTACTCCCGTGTAAACTCAGCCATCTGACGTGGCTTACGTCGAGTCTGTGGGCGACAGGTGTTTGTATGTGTGTGTGTGTGTGTGTGTGTGTGTGTGTGTGTGTGTGCGTGCGTGAGTGTGTGTGTCAGTGTGTGTGTATGTTTGTTTGTGTATATGTACGTCTATATGTAATATTATTATGCATTTCCAAGCGGGTCCTTGAATGATGCCTGTCACTCCCCGGGTGATTCCCACTATCTACCAAAATTACCGAATCACGACACAGTGTAGAGAAAAAGAACATCTCTTTGTTAAACATTCTTTTTCTTTAAGTAATATAGAAATATGTGATTCTGTTGCAGTTTCAGCGTTTGTTCATCCGTACATGTTTGGTTGCCCTGATCAAAATTCTCAGCTGTGAACTTTCCTTAAGGAAACAGGGAAAAAGCGGGTGAATTGATCGCAATATCCAAAATAAAAAAGATAATTAGATAAAATAATCCCTCACTTAATAAAACACCCTTTAATCGAAGTTCAAACTCACGAGTGATTTTTGTACGGTTGTTGAGAAAAACATATTAGCTTAAAGAAGAACGGGACATTACAGCAGTTCATATCGTAAACTTAGGGAACGGAAACTCGGTACGTATCATTTTTGCTTACTGGGTTCGCTCGCACTCTTTAAACCATTTTCCCTCATAAAGAAAGGTTGAATGCACGTAGGCATTCAGAACAGATTAGCTTCTTCTTATCTTTACTAAATCAAACTTTTTTTTTTAAAAATGGGCTATAAAAACCCCCGACAAAGTCATATTAAAACCACTTGCTATAGGTAAAAAGTTGAACATCAGATGCTCAAGTCAGTGTCAGCAGTCGCCATGTTGTCTTATAACTCTGCCCTCATCATCTGCCTAGTGCTGGGGTTAGGTAAGAAAAAAAACCTTAGAGTTATTGAAACCATGTATCTTATGTAACCAGAGTAATGTGATATGCGCCTCCTGTGTTTATTTGCCAAGAAATCACGGACGCCGTCTATTAGCTGAGCAGTGCTATAAAAATGCAAGCGTCCTCCAACAATTCAAGTATGTAAGCATTTATGCTTTTGTAGGCCACATTAAAGTCAGAGATAATGTCAAACAAGTGGCCAATACTGCCAATTCACGTTGGCTAACAATCACTACTGGAAGATGTGACAAACTCGAGCTATGGTGGCCCATAAGTGATAAAATAAATATAAAAATCCAGGGTGCATATTAGAAAATGCTGCAGTACTCACTACACTAACATCTGATGTCAAGTTGGGACCGCAGGGTCCTTCAGGAATATTTTAATTCCAGGTTTTGCTTCTTAGATAACCTTCCGATGTTTGTAACAACGTTAATACCCATAACATACCATTCCATAATATAAAAAAAACCTAATTCATGACGGGTGAAAAATATTTTCAATGTAGTATTCAAATATTATCTTCTCTGAAAAGGTTTATTAAATCGTGTCAATGGGTGCGTAAAACATTTGGGAAAAATAGGTAAAAGAAAGACACAATTTTTAGTATTTTAGTCTTTGCAACGATTGGAGATTTTGGTTACAAATGAATACTGGAATTTTCCAGTTTTGTGACAAAGGAAGATACATTTGTCCTCAATGTATATATTGTAAGAGTTATCAGAACATGGGAAGGCTAATTGCATCTACCGAATGTACTAGATGCCTCGTTGATGTGTACTCAAAATGACACATAATACTTTAGTTTGATTTAAGGAAGCACTTTAAGCATAGACAACTGTCCGCCTTACACGACAAGTCCTTACAGCATTTTCAAGGTATATGTGTCACGCTGCGGTGGAATCAGGTGCTTGCCAGTTTTTGGGCATATGAAGTTATTAGTATCCTCTTAAAGCTTGATTTATTTGCCTTGCTTTTGGTGAAAAAATCATCCATCGATCTTGAATAAGAGTCGAGATATTTGCGATGTAAAGGGGTGGGAGTCGCCTGGTTTTAAAGGTAAAATCAGCGAGAAAATGGCCTCACAAGTTTAGTGACTTCCATAGTTTGAAAGTCCGTGAAAACTGAAAACGCATATTTTGGGCCTTTCATCAACGTTTTTCAGTATAATGATTTTGACGAGCGCCTGATATCACCACGCTGCCTCATATATTATGTTACGAGTTCTCTGTGACAAGATATCGTCATTTCTTTACTGTCCGAATAAAAATACATGGAAAGGTGGACTGCTCGGTCTAATTATACCAAAGAAGCTAATTCGTTCATTGGGGCAGAGTTTCGGGATACCTACAAAGAGTCGATGCCACATAGATAGGCCTTGACGACGCAAATTGAGATGGAAAGTTCTTGTGGGTCGACGGCAGCAGTGTGGAGTACATACAAACGCTGGGCTGCTAGCGAAGGCGAACGGTTTGGTGGTGGGTTGGATTCCTGTGCCACTATTGACCCTGCCAACGGGACCTGGATCGGTAATAATCCACGTCAAAGATTTCTTTTCCATGAATTGAAACCTTACGTGTGCCAGTTCAGCGTCATTCAAATACCTAGCAATGAAGCCGAACTACCCGGTCTAGGGCAACATCTCGACAAAAGGGTGCAAGTAAGAATTCCATACGGGCTGCACTAACACTTAATCTTAAAGTTAAGCAGAGACCGCCGAGTCCTGCCGGCGATATACAGTGGCGTCCAAAAGAAACTTGAAAATGTAATCGCCCAATCATCGTGTTAAAGCCTTGCACTACCCACTTATGCAGCATACCAAATTTAAGCTAAATGAATTCTGCATCATCTAGCACATTAATATTTCATCTATGTTAAGAGACGCCCGAGATATGGTCACCCAAAATTGACCTTACAAAAATCCAACTTGAAAAAAGTTGTGCGAAATAAAAGAAACGTAAAAGTGTGTGCGCGCGTGTATTGAAGTGCATTAACAGTGGTGGAATATACATGATTGAATAAAAATGAAACGATCATTGTCTCTGCAATGAACAGCATCTTCTGATGATATCTTCAAACATATTAGAAAACAGAGCAGTCACAAATACCATGCAAAACCTGGACTTAACATAATATATACTCATTAGTGCGATTTTGTTTTTGCCCAGGAGCTATTGGTTTCGCGTACAGCACGAAGCCTTTTTTGGAAACATGGACTGTGTAGTTAGATTTTGGAATATTCATCTGTGAGTGAGGAGCAGAGGTCACAAAACTACCATGGATTTGAGTGGTCTGGGATGGAATAAACAAACCACCCTCGTATGAACCACCAGTTGGCTTAGTTTTAGTGGACTACATCGCGCCAGTGCTGGACCGCCAAATCTTACCCTTACAACGGAGTGGTCACCAGTAAATAGTCCCGACATGAATCCTACGTGGTATGTGAGGCCCCATGAAAAAAAACCCTGAAAAAATCGAGATTGCTCCTAATTCCGACCCGATGTTTGCAAGTGTTTGTGACATCTGGGATAAAACGACAGATAATTATGTCCAAAATTTAAAAGAATCGTGGGTCCGTGCCCTACTCAAAACCAGTGGCTCCCTAGCAATACAACAATGAGCACGTTTAATATTGAGTCCGAACTTTGTGTGCTATTTGTAAATGCTCTGTTTTTCCGTTTTGTTTGGAACTATAGACATAAAATATTGTTTATTGCATAATCAAAATCTCCATTCTTTAGATATGCAATGTATGTCCATTCTATAAATAATAACACTCATCAACACAATCGCAAAGACAGTTTTACATTTATTTGATTTCGCACAATATTGGTTTTTAAAGGCCAATTTTGAGTGACCATATCTCGAGCGTCTCTTAACGTAGGTGAAAAATTAATGTGTCCTTAATGATGCACAAAATATCTCGCTTTAAATAGGTATGCTGCCTAAGTTGATAGTGTGCTAGGCTTTAAAACGATGATTGGGAGATTACATTTTCAAGTTTCTTGATGGCGCCACTGTGTATTCGTGTGGTATCGTTGTGAAACCAGGCGTCCGTAATAATAATGGAATCAAAGAAACCAACATTATTTCACCAGTTGGGCATTAAAAAAAAATTATGGTTCAACACCGACCTTTTTTGGGTGGATTTCCCTGAAGGAATGTGGATCAAAAGCACAGCAAGTCAATTACAATTTACAAGGACACTCAGGCGTTTGAACGTTGGCCGCTATTTATTCGCTAGTTTTCCATCTCAAACCAAGCTATCTCACATCCTTCAATCGCAAATATCTTGGCTTCTTTTCAAAGTGGATGAGCATTTCCCCTTGAAAGCAATTCAAAGAGAAAGCTTTGATATGATAGGAATATCCTCATATGCCCCCCATTCCACAAGAAAAACAAAAACAAACGGCTACACAAAACACCAACAAAACAACAACAATAACAAAAACAACCACGTCAAATCCAAAATTAACGAGCGTCTGATTCTACCGTGTCGTGACATTTTTTTAAAATTCGAGACCTGCTTATTTAATAACATTGTACTGACACTGATTATGACAGCTTTAAAAAGCCTATAGTACACTAATACACTGTTTTGAGACAAGCGCTAAAGGTTTTCAATGTTGTAATTAAAATATGTCGTCTAGAAAAGGTTTACTAAACGGTGATATAGGGAGTGTAAAAGAGAAAAAATGAAAAAAGAAATGTTATTTGGATTTCAAAACGAATAAAGATTTTCGGTCACAAATGAATACTTGAATTTCTTTGCCTTGATGAGAAATTTAAAGTAGATTCACCCTCAATGTTTTAATGATAATATATAGTTTTCAAGGTATGAAATCGCTAATTATATTCGCAGAATTAACTAGACATCTCACTGATGGATACTCAAAATGACACTTATTTTTGCTTTTTCTCAGGAAGCACCTCAAGCATTGATCTCTGCCCGTCTAAGCTACCACGGGACAAGTTCTTACAGTATTTTCAAGGTATCTGTTACGAGTTCGCTGTAACAACATACCGTCATTTCTTTACTGCCACAAAGGAATGTTCACAGAAAGGTGGACTTCTGGTTCTAATCAAGTCGGAAGAGATTAATTCTTTTATTCAAACAGAGCTTCATGATACCTACAATGAGAGGTATGACACATGGATAGGTCTGGATGACGCATTTGGAGAGGAAAAATTCACCTGGGCCGACGGTAGTGATGTAGAGTACGAAAACTGGGCACCTAACGAAGGCGAGCGGTTTGGTGGCGGGTTGGACGCTTGTGCCACAATCGACCCTGTCAACGGGACCTGGATCGATTATCCATGTCAAGGATTTCTTTTCGATGAAGTGAAACCTTACATATGCCAGTTCGACGTCATTCAACCTTCCACCACCCAAGCTCCAAACACCCAAGCCCCCACTACGGAGAGCTCTGATGTGTGTCCCTCGTTTTCCTGTGATCTTGACTGTGGCATTGAGGGTTACATAACAGATGAGAACCAGTGCTCTATCTGCGAATGCAATGAGTAAACATGGAGCAGCTGATTATCTCACTGAGATTCATATTCAGATCATCCGCTTGAAGGCTCGCGGTTTTGAGGTACTTTAAAGCATCAATTCTTACATATTCTCCATTTTCCTGTCTTTATTTAACGTTTACAAAGTCGAGAACATCATGGTCATTATTTTGAGGTTTGGAAATGTGTGTTTCTGATTAGTGTACTATGTTTGTTCGCAGTTTGCGGCAACGTTCCCTTTGGTCTGCTTTAGATTTGGCATGACATATAGTATAGTGCGGTTAAACATTCAGGGCGCAACTTATTGTCAAACATTTCCTAGACTATCGAACATAGACTCTCCAGTTTTGGCACAATGACTGGTATCATGCATTTATCTTAACTGATCAATATATTTGTAAGAAACAGTCAGTTGTTTTCTAGAACATTCCTTAATAAATACAAATTAAAAATCCAAACATGTGGTTTCAACAGAATTAAAACGTTTTACAGATTTGGCAATTTCTCTTTTGAAACCAAGTTGTCATTTTTTCTATTCTCGAGATTGTGCTTATTGAACGCATGTTTTAGGAACTTTTAGTGCAAAAAACGTGTTCACTATAAAATCAATTTCTTGAACAAATTTTGCCACTAAAAAGTGTCGTTGGCGAACTGTGACGTCGGCCATATGCGTGTATGCAAAATGTGTTTCAAGAGGCGGGAAGTGCTGTGAACAATCCCATTTTGTGCGTGACGGAAAATTATGGTATTTTATATAATTTTATGAAGACAAATGTTTTAATCTAGCCTCAATTATTGTGGAAAGACATGATTAGGTTAAGACAAATTGATACAAACTGCTGTGCAATGTATGGTTGACATTGATTCTCCCGTTAAAGAGATATCTGAGGAAAAGTTGCGCGAAGAATAATTGACAGCACTATAGTGTCCATTACGTCCTTAAGGATTATATCGCATGGACTGACATTTGCTTTTAGTGTGAATCAGATCCATTTAGCTTGCTAAGTAAAAGTGACTTACAATTACACACTGAATTTTTTTTAAAGAAAAAGAAAACCCTTCAATCAAATAAACAGTTGACTAACGCTATTCAACTTGTTTCACTGCGGGCAACAATGTTCTGGGAAAGTGTCACGTACGTTTTTGTGTGTTGCTGTGATCGTGTTTGCGTGTGTGTGTATGTGTGTGTGTATGTATGTGTGTGCATGTGTGTGTGTGTGTGTGTGTGTGTGTGTGTGTGTGTGTATGTGTTTGAGAGAGAGAGAGAGAGAGAGAGAGAGAGAGAGAGAGAGAGAGAGAGAGAGAAAAGAGAGTTATTTGAAATCCCTTCTGAGAGATGTTGTCAACGCATGAACAAGACAACATAAATTATGTTCTCGCTTGAGATCAATTAAGGTAATTTCATTTGCCCTGACAAAGGTTTAACCCTATCCGTACGCCCTGGAGTCCTTTTGTACCCCCGGGGTTGTATTCTTCACATTTAAGAATACTTTTAGTACGAAAATCTCTTTGAAACTTTCAGTATTTCTCCCTACGGATCGGATTAACGAGTAAATTTCCTCTTTGGAATGTGTTGGCACAGAGTTCCCCACTTCGTATAGATACGATACTAAAACACGACGTATGGGTAGGGTTAATGATTTTATAGCGTTTCTAAAACATTCCTGCTTAAGTATAAAGTCTTTAAAAAATATTTTCTTTTACGGCACTCCCAACTGCATAAGATCTCAGGAGTGAACAGGACTCATTGAGTACTTTCAGTTTGGTAGGATTTTCAATTTTGCCCGTGTGGCAGCCGAAATATACTCTTATCGATTTGAGGACTACCAAGGGATTTTTAACGTGCGCAATTTGCATGCACATGGGACCTCCATGAGTTTTTTAGCCGTTATCCGAAAAGGCTAGGTATTAAATATTGCCTACCCTAAGATCAAGTGTGTGGCTGAAAGACAGTAGAAGTTGCAGTAGAAAGGCAGCTTACAGAGTTAAGAGCACAGAGGAGGGGGCAAAGAGTGGGGGAGGGGGGGGGGGGGGGGCAGAAAGTGAAGACGAAAGCAAGCGACAGAACAGGATTCGATATCAGGAAAGATAAAAGGAGAACATTTTTTTTTAGAGAAGACTATCTTCCAGCGCTGTTAGGTTTCGAACCCAGGACCTAATTGAATGAGAGGCGAATACCGTATCTCTAGATCCCAAGAACTCCAGTATGATATAGTCTATCTAATTTCCAGCTCTATGGATAGGGCTATTGTGTTATCATATTTATTATTAGTTATCACATTAATTATTATAACATGTAGACCCATAGTTGAGGAAAGATGCCATAATAATAATAAAAATAATAATAATAATAACAATAATAATAATAATAATAATAATAATAATAATAATAATAATAATAATAATAATAATAATAATAATAATAATAATAATAATAATAAGAAGAAGAAGAAGAAGAAGAAGAAGAAGAAGAAGAAGAAGAAAAAAATAAAATAAAAATAATAACAATAACAATAATAATGATAATAATAATGATAAAAATAATAATAATAATAATAATAATAATAATAATAATAATAATAATAATAATAATAATAATAATAATAATAATAATAATTAACAGCGCAAAGCCCCGCTCAACAGCAAGCTCTATGCGCTTCACAATCTATACTATCACCCCAGCAGACCTGAGAGCATTCTGAAACAAATTCAACTTCCTGGGAAGCATACAATGCAAGCAGCCATTAACAGGCGCTAAAACACTAACATACTGACAAGATCTTTCGCTGTCTATGGCCGGGTACCCATTTCCACCTGGGTGAAGTGAGGAAAATTCGTGTAAAGTGTCTTTCCCAAGCACCCAACGTCGGGCCCGTGGCTCGAACTCCCGACCCCGCAACCTCCCGATTACGAGTCCGGTAGCCTAACCACTAGGCCACCGACGCCACATTAAGGAATGGGTACAATCAGTCAATTAGTGAAGTAATTTTTTTGGTCCTCATCGACATAACTTGATAATTTAAGAGCCTGGCTTCTGAACCTTCTTGACCATCAATGATTTATTTATAGAGGCACCAGCCATTCAGGTCCAGATGCTGTTTTAGCCTCTTTTGTTAACGTAACAGGAAATTTATCCCAGCTTTTTACTTCTGACGGACCTCCAAAGAAACAGCCGTTCTGCTTAAGAACACAGATTTTTTCATCAGTTTGGGTTCAAGAATACACGTGCAAATACTTGTCTGCTGAACGTCTCGACATAACTTGATCATTTAGGAGCCTGGCTTCTGAACCGTCTTGTCAGGGCCAACCCAGGCTGAGAAGAATACAACATCCCAGTAGAAAGGCCGAGATAGTCGATACAAATTGTCCCCCCCTTTCGGGACTCGAACTCAGGTCGCCAGCGTGCGTCAGCGAAGTCAGTAACCCTCACACCACAGACGTTAGTGCATCATTTCTTTACTCTAGAAACAAAACAAATGATAATGACACAAAGACAAAATAGAAAATATATCTCAGATGATATATAACGAAAAAAAGAGAAACAAACAACAATCTCCAAATCATTTATACTAAAACACAACGAGAACAAAAACAAAAATAAGATTATCCTTCAAACAAACAGATTTTTTCATCTACCCACCACCAAACTAGTTGTTAATCTCTATAAATTAATAAATAAAGTAATGTGAATGTAACATCATCAATAATATTTTATTTATAAAGGCACCAGTCAAGATGTTTTTTAGCCCGTAACCGAAACACCACCTTCAACAATTTATTTATAGAGTAACTAGCCATTCATGTCCTGGTGCTGTTTTAGCCTCTTCGTCCCGTCTGTGGATTAATAATATTTTTTTTCCAATTTGGTTCCGCTTCCATTGTTAACGTAACATGACCTTGACCTGGACCATCAATAATTCATTTATAGAGGCGCCAGCCAATCAGGTCCTGATGCTATTTTAGCCTCTTTTGTTAACGTAACAGGAAATTCATTCACAGCTTTTTACTTCTGACGGATCTCCAAGGGAACAGCCGTTCTGCTTAAGAACACAGATTTTTTTCATCAGTTTGGGTTCAAGAATACACATGTAAATACTTGTCAGCTGAACGTCATAAAATTTCGTGCAAAATAGCCAGTGGCTTTTTGTGGGTTGTAAAAAGGGTGGGGCTTGCCCTGATCAAACATGAGGTCGATTAATGATGAGCATTGACTGTCAAAACAGTCAAGCACACATGATTAAAAGACAACGTGAAAAAATATAGCCTTTTAATGTAGGTCTATTATACACCTAGGTACACACAAAATCTAAGGCAGAGTGGCACCATTACAGCGACATGGCTGAATAAAGGAAAACAAAGAGAGACGTGGAAAGGGCGTGCATGCGTGTGTGCGTGCGTGTGTGTGTGTGTGTGTGTGTGTGTGTGTGTGTGTGTGTGTGTTTGAATGTGTGTGTAAGTGTGTGTGTGGGGTGGGGGGTGGGGGGGGTTGGGAGCGTTTGTAGTCCACACCTTGGGCTGGAGTCTTGAGAGTATGCAAATTATATGTCAATTGATTCTTTAAGCTTACGTCACACAATGCTTAGATGCACAATTGAAGACTCGTCTGCCAGAAAAACAAAACAAAACAAAAGCAAACTAACAAACAAAACAAACAATAGTCCTGTTGGCTCAGCCTTGACCCACGAGAGGTGAAACCCTCAAGTTATATTCAACCCGTGGGAACATAAACAACGCGGCTTCAGGACCACGCCAATGTATTTTCATCTTCCCCGACACAAGAGAGCACCTGATTGGATAGAGCTACTTTACTTTACTTTTCCGATCCAGCGGCCATTTGGGTTCTAGCCCTTCGGTCTGTCGATATGGCAAAGAATTTACAGGTTTTAATCAGCTGTGCTTTGTCGCTGTGTAGAGTATTTCTGATGGATAGAGCTACAATTGTAGTTAATAATAGTATAGAAACCAATCAGATCGCTTTTCGAGTTCTGCCTCTAAAATTCTGCATGGGTCTTGGTGGTGCGACTGTTTTTTCGGGAAATGTTTTGTTCCCTTATTAAAACTATTGTGAAATGTTTCTTTTGATTATAGTCATCATATGCAGCCTTTTATTTAAGAAATCCAGATGGGGCTGAAACTACAAGCACCTCGTGACATGACGTCAGTGAAAATAGCGGACAACTTGCACAACTATTTGACTCCAGGTCTAGTCCACGGTAACTGACGGAACATTTGGACTATACTTTCTTACACTAATAACCCTTCAATTTAAGATCAGTTAATTCATTATAACTTTAAATGACTGTATTTAATATGATTCTTTAGACGCCTTTCAAATGTTGAGATAATTTTAAAATGAAATAAATTAATTCATATTGAATTACAGTGTTATCATTGTTAGAAAGTAAAGTTCAAATGTCCCGTCAGTTGCCGTGGAATAGCCCGCCACCTCTTGGTACGCACGTACTCTCTTTTAACCTTTTCCCACAGAAGGTGAAGTTTCAGCAGGTGGATATTTTCAAATGTAGTAGCTGCTCCAATAATAGTAGACCGAGAACGAATTAGTCTTCTTTTCTTTATTAATGCATACTTTTCAAACGATTCACAATAAAAACCCTGAGAATGTCAGAATTAAATCACTTCACTTACTCTTACTAAAGGATTGAACATCCGATGCTCAAATCAAAGTCAAGAGTCGCTATGTTGTCGTGTAGCTCTGTCCTCGTCATCTGTCTAGTGCTGGGATTAGGTAAGAGGTTATGTTATGCCACTAATGTAACAAGAGAAGCGAGAAATACTCCTATATTGTTTGCCAAGAAACTACACATGCTGTCAGGAAGCTTTGGTGTGTTATAACAGTTATAGTGTTCTCTCACAATACAGGTCTGTACATTCATACTTTATAAAATGAAATCGAATAAATAAACTTTTAAAGATGCCAGCTTGTTGCGTAACAGTTAGCCTTTACCAGATGAAAACTGGTTGTCAAAGTGAAAGTGCGCAATATATTCGTTTTCCGTTTTCTCTTTTTTATTAGATCTACTTACTAAAATCTTTGTAACTGTCAAAAATTAAGAGAATGTATTACCATAAACCGACGGAAATAGAAAACTTGACGTACAGCTACTATTGTCTAATGCAATTGCTGGAAAAGATTCTTGTGTTTAAGAATTAGCGTTCGTCTTCTTTGTTCATTCTTTATTTTACACTTCGAATTTCCTTTGTTACCAAGGCAAGGTGTTGTTGGCAGTTTTGAGATAACAGAATGTGCTGCTATCATTTTCTTTATCTTACCTTGCCTGTGAGTTTTAAAAAACAAAACAAATATGGAAAACAACGACAGCGAGTTAATAATCAACTCAGGAATTCGACACATCTTTCTAATGACGATAGGTGGCATGGAGATATGACATGTCCTACATTCCCGAGGACAGTACTTATTTCATTAGAAACACAAGTATGCATAGCTTTTAATGCCATACCACACTTTACAATGTCAAACTATATTATGTATGAAACTGTCTAGATAAGTGTTTAAGGTTCTCAGTCGGCGCTCATATGACCTTATGCAGTTGCGAGGGCCGTAAAACCTCTATTAAAACTTAAAAAAGGTTCTCAATGTTATATTGGAGTGTGTCGTCCTTTAAAGTTTATTACATTGTACGACGTGAAGTCAACGTTTTTAAAAGAAAGTGCAAAACGGGTAAAAGAAATACAGTCTGGATTACACAACGAGTCAAGGAGGCGCGGTTCGTCCATAGAGCACGTCGTGCAGTGTCGTACAATTTAAAAAATTCTTTTACGTAAAGCACTCACATTAACAAAATAAGAAAAGCCAGAAACAAACACTACTAGCCAAATATTATATCAAAACAAGGTTCTCGCTGGCGTCACAACTGTTATTTCTGTGTCTATAGCGCCGCAATACATTTACTATGTCATGCCAAAGTCTACGCGCTTTAACTAAACATAATGGGATATCTAACAGTGGCAACCTGACCTATAAATCGCTCTTTGGGATAACTAAAGCAATGACGATATTCTTAACGAGTTCGACGGTACATAAATATTAATAAGTCGACACACCTCAAATGTGCGCCTGCTGAATAGTGCCGAAACATAACTCACGGCAGGCTATAGACTGTACACTGTGCTATGTCAAAAGCCCCGGAGCAATCCCACAGAGTGCTCAAGTGAATTGTGATTGGTTGATTGTCTTGCCACTAGGCTATTTTAAGTGACTTTGTGACCGTGAACTTTAGGGAGGTGAACGTGTCATATTATTTAAGTCACCGTCCTATGAGTTGTGCCTTTGAATGGTTTTGTAGTGGAGTGGTGAAAGTTATTACTTGAATGTTCAGTTGTAGGATGAACGAAATTAATGTTTAGCTAATAAACCTCTAAAAATCAAAGCAACAAGCCAAAAGAATGAAAATAAAAGCACAAGGCACTCCCTCACCAACCCAAAGATCCTAAAATAATACACCATCTCATTTACTTGACTGTCTTCTGCCTACGATAGCTTAATTGTGATCGCCCACTTTTTAGACCGCCCCTGGAGTAAAGATTCACGGCCACAAATGAATACTTGAACTTTCGTGGGTTTCTGTGAAATCAAAGGTACACCCTTCTCAATGTATCCATGACAACGTTCACCATGGTGTAAACGCGCTTTCGTCATTGGCATTTGGATTTCTCGGAGATGGAAAACTCCACATAACTCATGTTTTTGTTTTATCGCAGGAAGCACTTCAAGCATAGACAATTGTCCGCCTAACCTGCCACGGGACAAGTTCTTACAGTATTTTCAAGGCATCTGTTACGAGTTCGTTGTGACAACATATCATCATTTCTATACTTCCATAAAGGAATGTTCACAGAAAGGTGGGCTTCTGGTTCAAATCAAGTCGGAAGAGATTAATTCCTTCATTCAAAAAGAGCTTCATGATACCTACAATGAGAGGTATGACACATGGATCGGTCTTGACGACGCGAATCGAGATGGCAAGTTCTATTGGGTCGACGGTAGTGATGTGGAGTACGAAAACTGGGCACCCAACGAAGGGGAGCGGTTTCACATTGGAGCAGATGCTTGCGCCACAATCGACCCTGTCAATGGGACGTGGATTGATTATCCATGCCAAGGATTTATTTTCGAAGAAGTGAAACCTTACATTTGCCAATTCAATGCCATTCAACCTTCTACCACCCAAGCCCCAACTACCGAATCCCCAACCACCCAAGCCCCAACTACCGAATCCCCAACCACCCAAGTCCCAACTACCGAATCCCCAACCACCCAAGCCCCAACTACCGAATCCCCAACCACCCAAGCCCCAACTACCGAATCCCCAAGCACACAAGCTCCAACAACGGAGAGTTCTGAGGTGTGTCCTGCATTTTCCTGTGATCTTGACTGTGGCATTGAGGGTTATATAACAGATGAGAACGGGTGCTCTATTTGTAAATGCAACGAGTAAATACAAAGCAACAGACTAATCTGACGTGAAGACTTACCAGTAGTCTGAGTCAGATCTATTAAGTATTCGAAAGAAATGTGACTGAAAATGAAAAAAAAAGCACCTCAGAATCAAATAAACAGTTATTAACCCTATTCAACGTGTTTCGTTGCTGGCAATGATGCGTGTATGCTTGTGTGTGTGTGTGTGTGTGTGTGTGTGTGTGCTTGTGTGTGTGCGTATGTATGTGTGTATGTGTGTGTGCGTGAGTGTGTGTGTGTTTGTTTGTGATGATTATAAAACCTTTCTTATATGTTTTAGTATACATATAAAATATATCTTGCTTTAAGCTCTATGTCCGGGGCTATCACGTTACCATACTATTATTATTTTATCAGCGTCTTGTCTTGGCATCCACAGCACGGTGTCAGGTCTGCTATGCGTCTCCTCTTCACCTTTTCCATCGTAAGCTCCAGGTTTAGGCTCGCCTTGTGGTACTGTCTACAGGTCTTGTCTAGAGCAGTGATTGTCAACTTTTTCTATAGCAAGTGTCCACCTTTGTCACCTTCAAGAACACACAGCATGTCACTCCTCCAAGCCAATGGCCTAGCTGCAGACGGACGATTGGTTGTCCCCGGGACACCAACTGATATCAGCGGAATAGAAAAGAAAAGTGAAAGGCTGAAGGTATTGTACAGTCTACCTCAGTGTAGTTTCAAGCGTGGTACTGATTAATCATAATATCTGCCACTACCCGGGTGACTCCCATGCATCCACCCACCAAAATCATCAAACCACCCACTTGTGGGCGATATCACCCAAGTTGGTAAGCACTAGTGTTGAGTGACCGTTATAACACACGGAAGGGGAAATGAATATCTCATTATTGAGTATTTCTCTTCTCATGGAAACATAGAATGAAAGCAGCCAATGCACCTGCTGTGTTACTATCGTAGTTTCAGTGTTTGTTTTCAGCTTGTTTCAATACCAAAATTCTCTGCTCTGATCTGTCCTCAAGGGCAAGGAATAGCAGCATAAAAACGTGCTATTCCATAACACACAAGAAAATAAAACATTATCACAACGAACCCCCCCCCCCCCTAAAAGAACCCCCAACCCCCCAAAAACAAAACAAAACAAAAAACAAAACAAAACAAAAACAAAAACAAAACAAAACAACAACCAGCAACCAAAAAAAAGCAAACAAAGGAAACAATCACAACTGGCAATAACAAAAACAAACAAAACAAATAAAAACACCCCCTCCAAATAAAAAAAAATTTAAAAAATCCCATAACAAAATCAAGTATATTGTAATATATAACCCCTAGGGGCTTTTACATGCTTTGAACAAAACCTTTAAACCGCAAGTTGGGTAATTAAATCTGTTATTTCATAATCATAGGAACAAACTTCGTCCCTAAGGGTGAGGTTCCAGAAGGTGGACAATGTTCCAGTTATAGAAAATCCACTTTTTATTCGGATTAAATTAGCTCCTTATTTTCTTTATAAATGCAAACTCTTTCTTAAAAAATACACAATAAAATCCCCTCGTATGTCAGGGTAAAATCAGTGGCTCTTACTAAAGGATTGAGCATCAGATGCTAAAGTCAGAGTCGTCATGTAGTCTTGTCGCTCTGTTATCATCATCTGCCCCGGGCTGGGATAAGGTAACAGAAAACACTTCGAATTACATTGAAATATGCCTCATTGTACAAAATGATTATGATATACTCTTTACTTTTTTGCTAAGTCCTATAAACACTCAATTGTTCTCCTCATTCAATAAGTATAGTATGCATAATTTATACTTTTTGGGTGATATCAAATTGATAATAAATAAATAAATACATTACACTTTTATTGATCCCAGACGGGCAATTTGATTTACAATGGCAAACAAACAAACATGCATGCATGCATGCATACATACATACATACATACATACATACATACATACATACATACATACATACATTCATACATACATACATACATACATACATACATACATACTTACATACACACACACACACACACGCACGCACGCACGCACGCACGCACACACGCACGCACGCACGTACGCACGCACGCATACATACATACATACACACATACATACATACATACATACATACAAACATACATACATACATACATACATACATACATACATTCTTAAATACCTAATTATGAATACATACATACATAAACACATGCACAAATACATACATAAATACAAAATATTACAACAGTACATAACAATTTCCCAACCATGCCATTGCCGGTCGCCACTGTGCAGCACCCTGTATTTTGAACTGGAGTTGTCCTATCTTGCTCAAGGATACACCCCAGTGACCATCCATCTAAACCCAATGTCACCTGACTTGCTTGACATTACTTGAGTCTGAACTCATTGCTCACTTAGCAAAGATGCCAGCTTGTAGTGAACAGCAAATTTTACCTTGACGAAAACTTGTTCTCATAGTGAATATGCACAATATAAGTATCAGCCGCAGTTTCCTTATTAATGATTAATCATCGTGTTACAAATGAGGATGGCTGTCTCAACTTAATAGACTGTCTTACAATAAGTTGACGACAAAATATATCTTTTTAAGGTACAAAGGCTATCTTATAATGCTATACCACGTAAAGATTCTGTTCCTTAAGAAATGACATTCGTATTTCTTTTTCCTTCTTTATTTCACATTTCTGATTGCCTTTGACACCAAGAAAAGAGGCAATTGACTGTCGTGTGATAATACAGTGTGCCTTTCACTGTCATTTTTTTCTACTTTTCCTCACCAATGACGTTTATAGAAAACAAAACAGAACAAATGAAAAACGCAGGCAACGAGTTATTAAACGACTCAAGATTTCAAAGCACTTATGTAAGGTCGGTGGGTCATCAGAAATATACATCTGCATATCATAGCATAGCATTTTTGGGGGGTAAGTGTTTTACTTTTACGGCGCTCGCAACTGCATATTATAAGGTCATATGACCGCGCAGCACACATTTAAACATTTTCAATTGGTGGAAAATTTTGAATTTTGTCCGGGTGGCGGCTGAAATCTACTCTTATCGATTTTAGACCCCATAGAGATGATAACGTGCGCAACGTGCACACGGGACCTCCGATATTTTTCTGCCGTGTCCAAGAATGAATGCTAGATGTAGATCTTTCCTACCAAAAGATCAAGTGCGTGGCTGAAAGACAGCAGTTAGAAGGAGCCAAGGAGTAGCAGCAGAAAGGCTGCAGAAAGAGTCAGAAGCCAAGAGGAGAGGGCAAAGGAGGTCAGGGGGTGGGGGCAGAAAGTGGAGACGAAAGCAGACCACAGAACATTGCTTGGGAGCAGGAAAGGGGGTGAAAGGAGACTATTTTAGATTAAAAAAGCTTTCTGTCGCTACCCGGATTCGAACCCAGGACTTTTGAATGAGAGAACACCTTAACCTCTAGGCCACGAGA
>NW_004797456.1:91252-92590 GCF_000002075.1 Aplysia californica
ATCATATCATATCATATCATATCATGTCATATCATATCATATCATATTATAATTATCATATTATAATTATCATATCATATCATATCATAGCATAGCATAGCATAGCTTAGCATACTGTACCAAACCTTCGAGACAGGTGTCAATTTTGTATTCAGAGTTATCGTCTCCAAAAAAGTTAAACAGGAGCATAATATATTTTTCAAAAAGTACAACTAAAAAAGGCATCAGAAATAAAATTTGGACTTTAAGTAAAGATTCCTGGCAACAAATGAACACATGTTCTTGAATTTTTGAGGTTTTGTGATAACTCTTTTTCAATGTATTCAATGTACATGACGTGCTGATTAACAGAGCAAGAAAACACTTATTGCCTTGCAGACATACTAGATTCTTCCCTAATGGAAAACTCCAAATGACTCAAATCTTTGTTTTATCTCACGAACCACTTCAAGCATATTATTATACAATGTCCGACTAATGTACAACGCAACACGTTTTTACAGTATTTTCAAGGCATCTGTTACGAGTTTACTGTGACAACATACCGCCATTTCTTTACTGCCACAAAAGAATATTCACAGAAAGGTGGACTTTTGACCAAGTCGGAAGAAATAAATTTCTTCATTCAAAAAGGGCTTAGTGATACCTACAATGAGCGGCAAGACACATGGATAGGTCTTGACGTCGGGAATGGAGAGAGAAATTTCACGTGGGCTGACGGTAGTGATGTGGAGTACGAAAACTGGGCACTTAACGAAGGCGGGCGAGTTGGTGGCAGGTTGGACGCTTGTGCCACAATAGACCCTGTCAACGGGACCTGGATCGATTATCCATGTCAAGGATTTCTTTTTGAAGAAGTGAAGCCTTACATTTGCCAATTCAACGCCATTCAACCTTCCATCACCCAATCCCCAACCATTGAGAGCTCTGAGGAGTAGCCCCCATTTTCCTGTGATCTTGGCTGTGAGAATGGTTATTAAAAAGATAGGACCTAGCGCAATATTTGTAAACAGGGAGCCACAGATTACCCCCCCCCCCTTGATGCGGATTACTAAAACGTGCTTACTTTTGTGTGTCCCCTGATTTAGACCCATTTAATATAACTGAGAAATAAAAAAATACTAATAATGGCACTCTGGCAATTTTAGGAATAAAACTTCAATTCAATAATAAACAGTTTATTAACCTTGTTCAACTTTTGGTTGTTGCTGGTATTGACGTTCTTATGATAACGTACATGGCATCAACCAGTGTACGAAAAAGTGTCACGTACGTGTGTTGTCTGTGTTCATGCTTGTTTGTTTGTGTATTTGTGTATGCTGGTATATTTATATATAT
>NW_004797456.1:94766-97375 GCF_000002075.1 Aplysia californica
CCACCCCCCCAATTATATTCAATCTGTTGGAACAAAGCAATCGGGGCTTCAGGACCACATCAATGACATTTCAACATCCTCAACCGAAAAACTACCTGATTGGATAGAGCTATAATCGTCGTAAGTGACAGTATATATAAAAACCAATCAGATCGCCTTTCAAGTTATGACTCTGTGTCTTAGTATTGCGACTTTTCTTCGGAAAATGTTTTTGTTCCATTTTACAAACTATTGTGAAATGTTTCTTTTGATTAAAATCATCAGATGTAGCATTTTATTAAAGAAATCCAGGTGGGGCTGAAAATATAAGACACTCGTGACTAGATACCAGTGAAAATAGCGGGCAACTTGTATTACTTTTTGACTCGAACCTAATCTCCTTTAGCCTTTCTCCAAGAAGGCGTGGTTTCTGCAATCGGATACTTTTAGGTCTAGTAGCTGACCTAATAATAGAAAATCTAGAACGAATTTGTCTTCTTTTCTTAATGAATGCAAACCATATAAAAGATGCACACTCAAAACCTTGAGAAAGTCAGGATTTCTTGCTCTTACTAGAGATTTAAAGTCAAAGTCAGCAGTCGCTATGTTGTCTTTTAGCTCTCTCCTCGTCCTCTTTCTTGTGCTGGGATTAGGTAAGAGATGTCGTTTAGAATTATAATACTATTACATGTCTCTTATGTAACAAGAGAAATGTAATCGACGCCGATATTGTTTGCTAAGAAATTGAAGATGCTGTCTGGAAGCTGCCCAGTGTCATAAAAGTTACAGAGTTCTCCCACAATACCGGTCTTAGATTTATTATGCTTTATAAGGTAACGTCGGACTAATAACCTATTAAAGATACTAGCTTGTAGCGAACATTTAACCGCTACCTGATGAAAACTGGTTGTCACAGTGAAAGCGCGCAATATAATTGTTATCAATATTTTTCTTCATATGCAACCTACGTACTACAAATAAACCTGTTTAAATTTACCAGAACGTTTTACAACATAAATTGATGAAAAGAAAAAAATTTAACTTTCATATACTACCGTAATGTCATAGCCTGAAAAGGTTCTTTAAAAATAGCATTCATATTCCTTGTTCATCCTTTGTTTTACACTTTTGCTTGCTTTGGATACTAAGGCAAGAATTTGTTGTCAGTTTTGCGATAACAGAATGCGCCACTGTCAGTTTCTCTTTCTTAGCCAGAGAATAATTTAAGGAAACAAAACAAAACAAAGCAAATATAAAAACAAAAACAGCGGAGTGTTAATCCACGCACCTATCTAAGGCCCATGGATGGCATAAAGGTCTGACATGTCATTCGCTGAGAGGATTGTAGTTCATACAGAAACACAAATATGCAATGTTTAAAATACCGTACCATACCTGACAGTGTCAAACTATACTGTACCAAACTCTTTGGATAGGAGAGAAAAAAAAAGGTTTACAATGTTGTATTAAAGCTGTCGTCTCCAAAAAGATTTATTGAATTGTATCAACGGGAAGTAATCTTTTTAACAGGAAAGCGCGAAAAGCGCGGAACAAATGCAATCTGGATTTTAAAACGAAGGATGCTTCTTGGCCACAAACGAATACTTGAATTTTCAAGGTTTTCTGTCAAATCAATGGTTCACCCTTCTCAATGTATCCATGATAATGTTATCAGGTCATTTACGTTTAATTCATTGACAAAATTTTGTGGATTCCTCGCTGACGGAAAGCTCCACATGACACATATCTTTTTCCTTTTAATCCCAGGAAGCACTTCCAGCGTAGACAACTGTCCGTCTAAGCTACCACGGGACAAGTTCTTACAGTATTTTCAAGGCATCTGTTACGAGTTTGCTGTGACAACATATCGTCATTTCTATACTGCCACAAGAGAATGCTCACAGAAAGGTGGACTTCTGGCTCTAATCAAGTCGGAAGAGATTAATTCTTTTATTCAAACAGAGCTTCATGATACCTACAATGAGCGGTATGACACGTGGATAGGTCTGGACGACGCAAATGGAGAGAAAAAATTCACCTGGGCCGACGGTAGTGATGTAAAGTACGAAAACTGGGCACCTAACGAAGGCGAGAGGTTTCATGCCGGAATAGATGCTTGCGCCACAATTGATCCTGTCAATGGGACTTGGATTGATTACCCCTGTAAAGGATATCGTTTCGAAGAAGTGAAACCTTACATATGCCAGTTCAACGTCATTCAACCTTCCACCACCCAAGCTCCAAACACCCAAGCACCAACCACAGAGGAGTTGACTGTGAGAATGGTTACATAACAGATGAGAAACAGTGCCATATTTGCGAATGCAACAAGTAAAATCTTTTGCGAATAGCCTGATTTAGATCCATTTTGTATAAATAAAAAAAAGCAAAAGTGAATAATAATGACACATTGACAATTTTGGAAACAAAACTTCAAATCAAATAAACAGTTTATTAACCCTATTCAACTTCTTTTGTTGCTTGCACTTATGTTCTAATAATAACGCGCATGGTTTTAACCAGACCAGACCATCAATGATTTATTTATAGAGGCACCAGCCATCCATGTCCAGGTGCTGTTTTAGCCTCTTTTTCCTGTATTCGGATTAATAACATCTTTTTGCCAATTT
>NW_004797456.1:98330-125830 GCF_000002075.1 Aplysia californica
TATAAATATATGTATTCACACACACACACACACAAACACATACACATACACAAAAACACACATAGACACATATACACAACACATGAAGACACACAGACACATACAAACACATAAACACACACACACAATCTAAGCGTACTTAATTCGCACCTTGGTCTGGAACCGCGAGAGTATGCAAATTAGGTGTCAAAAGGTGCTTAGCTTTAGGTCACCCAATGCTTGGATGCGCGGCTGAAGTCTTGTGTGCCTGAAAAAATTTTTAAGAGCCCAAAACAATAGTCCCTTTGTTTCAGCCTTGACTCACGAAGAAAAAAAAAGTTATACTATTCAATCTTCGGGAACAAAAAACAACTCGGCTTCAGGACCACACTAATGACATTTCAGCACCCACAACAGAAGGAACGCCTGACTGGATATAGCTACAATCGTAGCAAATGATAGTATATTATACAAAAACCCATCAGATCACCTTTCGCGTTATGCCTCTGACGTTCTACCAGGTTCTTCATGGTGTGACTCTTTTACCGGAAAATGTTTTATTCCATTTTTCAAATCCTTTGTCAAATGTTTCATATTTTTACAGTCAGCAGAAATCCCTTTTTATTGAAGATATCCAGGTGAGTTTGAAACTGCAAGCGGCTCGTGACCAGACGCCAGTCAAAATAGCGGACAACTTACATTACTTTTTGAGTCCATCTCGTTGTACACTCGTAATCGCTTCTGACCTTCCCCCCAGAATGATAGGGTTTCAGCAGTTGGATACCTTTAAACCTAGTAGCTGTTCCAATAATAGAAGACCGTGAACGAATTTGTCTTCTTTTTTCCATGAATGCAAACCCTATAAAAGATGCACAATTAAAACCTTGAGAAAGTCAGGAAAAAGTCTCTTGCTCTTACTATAGAGATTTAAACATCAGATAGTCAAACCAAAGTCAGTAGTTGGGATGTTGTCTTTTAGCTCTGTCCTCGTCGTCTGTGTCGCGCTTGGATTACGTAAGAGATGTTTAGAATGTTTATACTATAATATTTCTCATACGTAACAAGACAAGTGATATCTACGTTTATATATTATTATGTTTACCAAAAAACTGCAGATGCTGTCTGGAAGCTGTCCAGTGTCATAAAAGTTAGTGTTCTCTCACAATACAGGTCTATACATTTATGCTTTGTAAGGTATCATCAAACTAATAACCTTTAAAAGTTGCAGTTTGCAGTTGACTGTCAAATAATGAAACATGGTTTCCATAGTTAAAGTGCGCAATATAATTGTTATCCGTTTTCTTAATATTATTCGATCTTCGTACTACAAATAAATCTGTTTAAGTTTAACAGAATGCCTTACAATAAAGTGATGAAAAAAGTAACGCTCAGATACTATCGTATGATGCCATAGCCTGTAAAGACTCTATTTTTAAAGTAAAGAAATAGCATTCATATATTTTCTTGTTCATTTTTTGTTTAACACTTCTGATTGCTTTGGAGACTAAGGAATATGCTCCTGTCATTTTCTCTGTCTTTCTTAGCAAGTCAATTTATAGAAACTAAACCAAACAAAACAAATATAAAAGAAAAAACCGCCAATCATTAATTATGGATCTATCTAAGGCCGATGAATGACATAAGAAACCGACATGTCCTGCGTTCCTGAGGACTGTATTTATTTCATGAGAAACACAAATATGCATAGTTTAAAATACTATACCACAACTTACAACGTCAAATTGTATATCCTATACCAAATTGTCTTGATTCAAACGTTTGCAATTGGAATCTGTGGTCTCCAAAAAATATTTATTATAATGTATCAATGGGAAGTAATCTTTTTGGAAAGCAAGTGCCAAAAAGTGCAAAAGAAATACAGTCTGCGTTTTAAAATGAAGAAAGATTCCTACCCACGAATGAATACTATTTGTATTTCCAAGGTTTTCTGACAAAGCATTGGTACACTCTTTTCAATGTATTCATGATAATTTTGATCACGGCATAAAAACGCTTATTTCATTAGCAGAATTTAGTGCATTCCTCGCTGATGGAAAACCCGACATGACACCTAATATGTTTGTTTTATCTCAGGGAGCACTTCAAGCATAGACAGCTGTCCGCCTAAGCTACCACGGGACAAGTTCTTACAGTATTTCCAAGGCATCTGTTACGAGTTTGCTGTGACAACATACCGTCATTTCTTTACGGCCACAAAAGAATGTTTGCAGAAAGGTGGACTTTTGGCTCTAATAAAGTCGGTAGAAATAAATTCCTTGATTCAAAAAGAGCTGCATGATACCTACAATGAGCAGTAAGACACATGGATCGGTCTTGACGACGCAAATGGAGAGAGAAATTTCACGTGGGTCGACGGTAGTGATGTGGAGTACGAAAACTGGGCACCTAACGAAGGCGAGCGGTTTGGTGGCGGGTTGGACGCTTGTGCCACAATCAACCCTGTCAACGGGACCTGGATCGATTATCCATGTCAAGGATTTCTTTTCGAGGAAGTAAAACCTTACATATGCCAATTCAACGCCATTCAATCTTCCACCCCCCAAGTCCCAACCACGGATCATTCTGAAAAGTAACCCCCTTTTCCTGTGATCTTAATTGTGAGAATGGTTACATAAGAGACGAGTTACAGTGTGATATTTGCGAAAGCAACGAGTAAAGATAGAACTGCAAATTTTTTTAATCGTACAGACATCGGTGTGTAGCTTCATTGAGATCCATTTGGTATGAAGGTAAAAAATAAAGATGGCACATTGGCAATTTTAGAAATAAACCTTCATATCAAATAAACAGTTTATTAACCCTATTCAACCTTTTTCTTTGCTGACAACAATGTTCTGGCAATAAAGTGCGTGGAATCAACTAATGTACGAAAAAGTGTCACGTACGATTTTTGTGATGTCTGTGTTTGTATTTGTTTGTTTGTTTGTTTGTCTATGTGTATGTATGAATGTATGTATGTATGTTTGTATGTATGTATGTATGTATGTATGTATGTATGTATGTATGTATGTATGTATGTGTATGTGTGTGTGTGTGTGTGTGTGTGTGTGTGTGTATGTATGTATGTATGTATGTATGTATGTATGAATGTATGTATGTATGTATGCATGTGTGTGCGTGTGTGTGTATGTGTGTGCGTGCGTGAGTGTGTGTGTGTGTGTGTGTGTGTGTGTGTGTGTGTATGTCTGTGTTTCCATAGAAAGAGGGAGATAGAAAGATATAGAAAGAGGGAGAGATGGTGGTATTTATGAGTCCACATTAAGACCAGATGGTCTAGTGAACAGTATTGCATTTTTTACTGTAAAATCTATCGAAGCACTAGAAACAGCCATTAAATCTCAAAATTCGAAAATGAGATGTTCCTCTCCAGCATTCAAAGTTGTCACACGAGCTGGTATTGTCACTTGATATATTTTGATTTAGTTACCGTGTTACGGCACCTGAAACACGATTTGGTCATTGAAATGCCGAAGATTAGAGATGCGACTAGAGAGTAACAAACTCCAAAAGAGGAGGTGAGATGAGGACGATAGATGTTTGAAAGAAAATAAGGAGCAAACCAAATCAGAACATCCCCAACCACCCAGGGTGTTGTCTCTGATATTGATGAAAGAATCATTGTGTCTATGAGCTGTCCGAGATGTAAGGTGACAATAACCTTCATGTATTTGAAAATAATTATCTTAAACACAACGCAGTAATATACTTTGTCAGATAGTTTTCAAAACAGTTCATACAAACATTTAATTTGGCGGGGTTTTTTTTAGTTGAGGAAGTTTTCCTTTAGCAATAACAACTCAACAAAAATATAGAATGGCTCTGTCACTCTGACTTTATTCATCAGGCCATCATCTCTCTACCGGTGTCTGTGGTGTAGCGGCTAGGTGCTTTGCTGTCGCACGCTGGAGACCTGAGTTTGATTCCCGAGTTGGGAGAACATCTTTATCGAGTATCTCGGTCTCTGCGCGGATGTTGCCCCTGGCATTCAAAGTCAAAAGCCCACCCCCTAGATAAGCTAAACTATAGCTGACACTTATATAAAAATCCTCACCATCTCTGCGTTACGTGTGTCACAGAACTGATATTTTTCGGGGAATGGCCAATAAATTAAAAGATACGTATCAGGCTCTTTTTACTCGCGACAGTAGTTCTACAGTCATCTCCGTAAGATTTAATGTCATAGAGGAGATAGAATGTGAAGGATATTTCTCAAAGGGATTTCCAATGTTTCAAGAAAACAACCAACCAAAATTATAAGACACCATGATAAAGATGCAATTTTAAGAAAAAAAAGCAAGGCACGTATCTTAAAAGCTGGACACAGACACAGGTGAGAATTGGTCACCATTTTCAAATATGTTAGACCATTCTTTACATTACTTTTGCTGGCCATGTATTAGACGTTGAAGAGTATTTGGTCTCAACGATCAATATAATAATAGTTGGTTGGTATGATATCGATATACGATTTAACGCTCTTTTCCGGACTGTGAGGCCAATCAAAGTCGAAATCTCCGAATTACCCGCTATCCTCTATAGGCACTAGCCAACAAGACAGGAAGGGGGGGGGGGGGGGGGCTTGAAAGCCCTCTTAGCAAAACAGTCATACTCTATAGCCCAGAAAGATACCATCTGATATTCTTCCTGACCACTGTTTTGTTAGACTCCTTTTAGTGTCACAGATGTATGGGCTGTACTGACGTCATCCATCGGTGAAGGAAAACCTGGATATTTAAGTCAAAATGGGGACAGCTTTCAATTTGTTTCCTTTTATTGTGATTTCACTTTGCCCCACAAAAATGATCTTGTTTTTGAATCCTGCTTATCGAATAATAATATCACAGAATAACAAAGAACGTGAAACTAGGAACATTTCTACTAAATTCACAGAGTCATGACCTCTTGGTTTTATACGTTCAACAAAGATTGTTCATTGTGTCAGAGAAGATGGACAACCCAGGTATGTGGGAAACAGAAGTCGTTAACAAATTCTTATTAAAAGTGCACATCTGTTCCAGTAACATGTAACTAATATTTTTTATATCTAAAAACGTTTTTAACACACACACACACACACACACACACACACACACACACACACACACACACACTCACACACACACACACACACACACACACACATCGTAATTTCTCTTCTACTGGAGAACCAGTTACTACTGCGAGTATAAGCCCAGGCATCCACACTGATAACAGATTATGTGACAGGACATGGTCCGAGGACTCTGGAACAATGTTACATTTTACAGTAATAAGAAATAACAAACAACAAACCAAAACACAATTGAATGTATTACAATTCCTTATTTCATAGATATTCCCAGAAACGTCACGGGTACCGTACATCATTCCATAATATCTCTACCACTAGATTTCACATTTTTGCGTTTTCAAATGACCACCTATCTTTACTAGTTATACGCTGGCTGTGACAGAAACAACATAATTCATAAAGAAATACAAACCAGCTTGTAAATCATGAGCTAACACTGAACGTACTTTGTCAAAAACTGCATATCTGATGTGTATTTGTTTTCTCTTACGAGATAATTTGACTATTATTACCTGCCCAGATTCAAGATTTCTCATGGCAACCCCCCCCCCCCCCCCCATGATATTCACTGTCAGTTTAACACACATTTTTTCGGGGGGGGGGGGGGGGAGGATCTACGGAGTCGAATTTGAATAAACAATCTTTTATTTAAACCGATGTAAATAGAAATAGGACAGCTCGGGTACTAGACAAGCACCTGTTTGGAATTAAATTTAAGGCACAGAAAACAATCATTTCAACGAGGAATAAATCTAAAGAAATTGAGCTTTCAGTGCATCGGTGAAATGGTTTGCTGCATGGGATTGAATGGAGAAGATGTCACATTGTTAAAATCTTGACAAGAATGGGAAGTTATTTACTGACATCGGGAGAGTCACTTCAGTGTTAATTAACCGCGATGACCCCGAGCCAGGGAACTCCGGCGGTCTGTTGAGTCACACGAACTAAAAAGCACAGAATCGAGCGAAGAGTGGCGCTATGGGAGATATATGTTTTTTCGACATTTTGTATTATGCCTCGCTTGAACACCAACATTTTCGAGAAAATTGTTCACTCTAGGACACTTAGGAAGTAATGTTATGAAGAATATTGCATAAATACATTTTAGAAAGCCTCGACTGTGTTGCAACTACGCAGGTCCACACCTATTGTCCACACCGAGGTAATTTATTAAAATAATCTTACCAAAAAAACGAATATTCCCTGAAATTTCTTTGCATTAAAATCCCACACCCCTACATATTCAATTTTGAGAAACGTAAGAAACAAAACAAAACAGACAGCGTATTTACATTAAATTTACATTCTTTTTATCATAGACAAATCAGTGAAATGCAAGTTTGTCAGTATTCACATATGCGCTACCGATATCTCAAAAAGCCAGTTAGACAATTAGCTTGTAGACAACAGAGTAATTTACAAATGACTTTGCGTTCAATTTGACAAGGTAAGATAACACCTCTCAAGAGAATAACATCAAAATAAAATCCCCACGAAGTTGCTCAAATCTTGAACCTGTGTATTTATAACCACATCTTGCCAAGAAACAAAACCAATCAAAGCAACGTATCCAAACTCTGTAGTACAGTTGCTGAAAGTAATTTTGGGCAGGTGAACGTTAAAGTATAATAATAATAATCTGAGTAGGTTTTGAAATTCCCCCTCTCTACATATCTTATTTCACCCCAGAATTCCATCCCAAAGAAGTCTTGATGTTAGATGATTTATTTTAAATCCTCTATGTATGATAATATGACTCTTTTTGAGCGTTTGCTTTCATTTTAGTCACGGCGAAAAGACAAATATCGTGAAAAGCAAAACAAACCGAGGATGCTGCAAATCAACAACACAGATAAAATGAATAACTATCAAAATCAAAAGTAAGAAAAACATACATTTATGGTTACACCGAGCCCACAGGCCTGCAATACAATTGCAACATACTTATTATTATTATGTGTAGCATCGTAACTATGACTCTGCATTTATCTGAGGGCACGTGCAAGAACAAAAAAATAATACCATTAACCGAATGTGAAATGTGAAACAATAGGAACACCCTCCTGTACTACTTTTCCCTCTTCTTGAAAAAAAAGTTACCCAAAGTCATGACAAAATACAAACCGCGGAGTCAAACCAAACAAAGAAATGCCATTTTCATGTATTAGTAGCAGATGTCAGATAAGAAAGAAACCTGTCCCATTATGTTAGGGAGCCCACAGGACGCGACCTTTTCGAAATTGTTAGGCCTCATTTAGACGGGAAAAGCCAAGTGATACTATGCCAAGTTGTTCCGTGCCGTTTGTCGTATAACGGTTTATATCGGTTTTTATACCGTCTCGGGGCTTAATGGCTTGACGATTTATGCTGAGAAAACATGTTTCCAAACGTGACAAACTCGGTTCGATACAGATTGTGTAGAAAATACCATTGTTCATTCCTGTGTCCGTCTCTACTGTGTACCTTCAGTTTAACTCAATGAGGACGCGCACTCTTGTTATTTGACAACACTTGAAGACTCGCTGTTTCAGGGTACTTTATAAAAGAAACGGAACTTCGTCATCCACACATTTGTTTTAATTATGTTTTCGTTCTTTGAAGCTTTAAAAAGCATGCCACAAAAAAGACGCATGGTAATATGAAATGTGGAAGCTTCGAGTTTCTGATTTGTGTAATATGATGTGCCACAGCAGTGCATTTCGATTGCTGCTGATTAGACATGTCATGTGTCTGCTGCGGCCTTAAGAAGGTAACGATGGATCCTGTTATGTTACAGCTGTACGTGCAAAATGAGGAGGGAGATGAAAAGAAATCGATGAAGGAGCACAGGGCTCGTTCTATTGACTTAAAAAAAGAAGTCAAGTTGGAAAACACTTTACTCTTTCGGCCATAGAACCCTTTGTCACTTTTCATGACAGGCTCTTTCTTTTTCATGTAAAATTAAATGTCTTATAAGCAAAATATTATGTCTTCTAAGCCTGACTCTTCATGGTCCTCTGAGAAAAAACAACAACTGTCTATTGACTTTCACTTCCACTTCTTTTAACGATTAGTATCATGCATTGAACGTAGTATAAAACACTACAAGCCTTTGCACTGACGTTAAGAGAGAACACATTACTGAAAAAACACAGGGGACAACACCGAAGTAGAAATCTGACAAACCGCCGAACATTTTTTCCACTCTCGCCGCTTGGACACAATGTGCTTAGTCATAAAGTCTTGATCTACATGTTACTTGCACGCACGGCCTTCCACGTCTTAGAAGCAAATCATTACCGTCTGTCTAAATGCTGTCTCTGTCTTTTTGCGTTATCATTTCCTTTAAGGCGCCAGGGTACAGCTTGTTCTATCCTGTGTTGTTTGCTGTTTTGGTAAGTGTTTTACGAAGCTGGCAACTGCATAAGGTCATATGATCGCGAGGGACACATTAAGTTAAGCATTTTCATTTTGCCCGTGTGACAGTCAAAGCCCACTCTTGTCGATTTTAGGACCACCAAGGGATCTTTAACATGCGCAACTTGCACACAGACCTCCGAGATTTTTCCGTCCTTATACGAGAAGGCTTTGTGTTTGATCTTACCTACGCTAAGACCAGTGGCGTGGATGAAAGACATAAGTAACAAGGAGCCAGGAGTTGCAGAGGAAAGAGACAGGAGCCCATACAAGGGGGGAGGGGGCAGAAACAAGAGGGGAAAACTGAAGACAGAACATTATTAGAGAGAAGGAGAGGAGGTGAAAGAAGACATATTTAGAGAAAATGATTTTCCGTCACTGTCAGGCTTTGAACCCGGGACCTATTGAAAGGGAGGCGAACACCGTATTCTAGTCCATGAGAGCCTCTCCCCCTCCCCCCCCCTATTCTGTGTAATTCCCCACAATGGCTTCATCTGAGAGTAGCAATGGCATTTCATTTTGACCAGCATATGTGGTGGAGCCGTAAGGCAATTCGCCGTCACACGCTGGAGATCGTAGTTTGATTTCTGAGTGGAAAGCATTTCTGTTGAGTATCTCAGGGCTGAATGTTATACCCCTCACAGACCAAATTGGCCGTAGACTGCGTCGTTGTGGGCGTAAAAAAACACTTACATTCAGATATCACAATATTCTATATTATTGAAATCTCTGTGAAGTGGTGATGTTTCTTAGGTGTCTACGCCCAACGACATAAGTAGAAGGCGTTTACTTAGATATTCCGAGGGAACCTTCCTTTAAAGAAGTGTTAGTTGCAAGACATTCCTGGCGTCTGTGGTGTAAAGGTGAGATACCTTTCTGTTCCAGGCACAAGACCCGAGTTCGATTTTCAAAATTTTATTGAGTATCTCGGGCTTTATGCTAGGGTGTATCCTTCTCAACCAGGGTTGACCCTGATAGGCAAGGTCGAAGCCCACCTCCCATATGATCTAAATTGTGTGGCTTAAGGAGTAAATAAAACCATCATTTTAAAAAGCCATCTGGCTGTTGCAATTCTTCTTTGTGTTTCTGTGGAACAAATTGCAGAGGTTGCATTGAATTATTATTCTTGATATCTTAACGACTGAGATTTTAAAAATCCTTTCATCTTGGCTTACGATGTTACCAAATACGGTTTATAATTGATTTATATATTATCATGCACTTTGTTTTCTTCCCACTCAACGTCAATCCTTTACGCTCACTTTCCATCACATTTTCAAATACCAGACAAAAGGGGGTTACGAGGCAGGGGTATATCAATAGCAACTTACTTAGAAAACTTCAAGACCTGAGTACTAAGTTTACCTGAGTTAATCTGAAAGAAATGGACTTACGATTCTGTAAATTCAAGGTGCTGATGTCAGTGCCCGTTCTCAAATGGCTCGCCCTTGAGTATATTTTTTAAAGCAATGAAAGGTACAGCGGAGCTTATTTGATAGATCGATTCCTATCCTGCATATTTTTTTAAATAATACCCTTATCCTAATCAACTATTTTGATGGGTAACACTTATTTTTTTGCAGAAGCTTTCACCAGATTGAAACGAAACCTGGGTAATGTAAAAAAGACTACAACAAAACAAAACAATTTACTAGAGCCTGCTGTTGAGCGGGGATATGCGCTATACAAATGCTATTTATTATTATTACTTAAATGAAAATCGTTTGCCATGGGGATTGCGCTAAGCTCAACAATTGGACATTGAATGGCTAGATCTTGTTCGTGAACTATTATATTTTGATATAAGAAACAAACCACATGAACTTATCAGAACCCAGCAAAAGAAATACAGATATATATGTTACAGTAAGAATATGTACCTAGTGAATACGCGTAATCACTGAATATTTTAGGGAATATACGTTATGCCGGTTTCACTCAGGGGTTTCACGTAATCACTGAAATTTCTAGTGATTACGCGAAATTCCTAAAATTAGACCTATCATTTTACGTGTTCTTACTATTGAGCATTCAGTGAATTCACGTAATAGCCCCGCCAATGTACAGTGACCCAGTTTGGTGTGCTTGTTTTGAACAACAAATACTCGTAGCTATAAGTGGGCTTGTTTTGGTCCAATACTCATCTTGGAGTTCTCGTCAAGGGGTCAGGTGGATCTTATTGACATGCAAAGCATGCAGAGGGGATTCAATAAAAAATGGATCATTGTGTACCAGGATTACTTGACGAAGTTTTGCATCCTTCGAGCCTTGACGTCTAAAAGAGCTGCTTATGTGGTTTTTCGTTTACTGGACATTTTTCTGCTCATTGGTGCACCCGTTATTCTACAAAGCGTTAACTCAAAAGCGATAACTCACTCCACAGGTCATCACATAGCTGAAAGAAGATTGGTCAAACCTAAAAATGGTGCATGGTAAGCCTCGCCATCCCCAAAGTCAGGGGTCGGTTGAGCGAGCAAATGGTGATATTTAAGATATGCTCGTGGCTTAGATGACTGATAATGACTCACAGGACTGGCCTACGGGCATCAAATTTGTCAAGTTCCAGAGAAATAGTGCTCTTTATTCCGGGATAAAGTGCTCTCCATATTCTGCAATGTTTGACTGTGAAGCTCGTGTTGGACTTTCTATTTCGTTTTTGCCGGACATAGACACGCACACAAAGACACTCTAGACATAAAAATAATATATAGACACACACAGAGACATGCACACACATTAACACATTTGAACACACACAGAGACTACCTCTGTCTGTCTGTCTGTCTGTCTGTCTGTCTGTCTGTCTGTCTGTCTGTCTGTCTGTCTGTCTGTCTGTCTGTCTGTTTGTCTGTCTCACTCTTTCATACCAACTATCTCTCACACATTCTGTCACACACAGACACATACAGCACACAAACACAACCACTCAATTACTCTCACACATACGCCATACGCACACACATACGCACACACAAACGCACGTGCACGCACCGTTGCGCATGCAGCTCTCTCTCTCTCTCTCTCTCTTTCTCTCTCTCTCCCCCTCCCCCCCCCCCCTCTCTCTCTCTCTCTCTCTTCCGTGGATTCTAGAAGCTGGTCGGGCAATGTGTCCGTCTGACGTACTTTGGATCATAAAATCATAGCTCGTTCAAGAAGTTCCTGGACACGTTTCAGACAACACGTATGTTTTGAGCCTAGTTGTGGGTCAAAACCAGACCCATATCTTTGTTCACCTGTGTTGTTTTTTTGTCCAGTATTCGTGACAGATAAGTTCCGAATCGTTGCTCTTCTTTCAGTTTTTTTGTGTCACCTTTGTCCCATCTAACTTTTTTTTCTGAAAACCCCGCTGCAGAGTTCTGTGTGTCATTCGGCCCCGCCTCCTTCCCTCGTCTTTTCGTCCTCTGCCAGTCATTTTCTTTTGCTCTAGCCTTACCCTTTTCTTAATTCCTTCTCTCATTCATCTCTCTCCCTCTTCTTCGTCAATAGTCTTATCTCTTCCCTCTCTTGAACGCTATGGTCCTTATTTAATTCTTCTTCACCCCCACCTCCCACCCCGCTTACACTAATATGCTTATCTAGCTTGTTTTTTCTTCGCTGAACTTTCGACTTATGCTCACAATCTGCGTTTTTCCATAATCTCTGTTTTTCTTCTTTGGCCCACTATTTTCCCATTTCTTCTTCACCAACATCGCCTTCTTGTTTTCTTCATATCGGGAGTGGAGTAGGAGGAGGAGGAGGAGGAGGAGGAGGACGAGGAGGAGGAAGAGGAAGAGGAGGAAGAGGAAACGGAAGAGACAGAGAGGAGGAGGATTTTTTAAAAGACAAACACATGGCAATTTATCACTTCAACAATAAAAGAATGATTGTTTTGTTGTTTTTTGTTGTTTTTTTTACCTGACAACGAAGGAATAAAGGTAGAAAACTGAAAGTTGGGGTGAAAGCCAACAACCATCTTCCTAGAATGCATGTAAATTTGGGGGAATTTCCAATGTTAGTTTTAACACCAGCGCACTGTAAGTGAATGAGAGTATGTTGTTCTCCAGTTTCAACATAGAAATGGAGAAAATTGAGCTCAGGGCAATAATGAAGCTTTTGTTCTTGCACGGCAAGCATCTACAGGATATTTTTACGGAGATACATGCCGTATATGGAACTGTTTTCCCATCCTATACTGTGATAAACTTTTGGTGTAAAAAATTCAAATGCAGATTCATGGACATTGAAGATGACCACCGACTCCAGAGACAACAGCAGCACAAGAGAATTTGTTTGAAAATCAAGAAACTTTTGTTGTCTGATAGGCGGATGACAGTCGAACGTTTGAGCAAAGAAACTAGGTTTAGCATTGGATTTTAAACGAATCTTAAGTGAACATTTGAATATGACCAAGGTTTGTGCGAGATGTGTCCCACATTTGATGACTCCTCCTCTAAAAGTGCAACATGTGAATTATCGTCAAGGATTGCTTGGTCTGTATAAAAAAAAGGATGAGACGGAGGTTTTCGAAAGACTTGTAAACATGGATGAGACATGGGTCCACCACTACGATCCTGAGTCAAAATCTTCATCAATGCAGTGGAAATCGCCCTCGTCTCCAACGCCAAAGAAGGCAAAGGTTCAGCCATCAGGTGAAAAAGTGATGTTATTAGTTTTTTGGAACCAAGAAGTAATTATTATGATAGACCATCTTGAAAGTGGACATACGATCACCGGAGACCCTTATTCTAACGAGTTAAAATTATTACGAGAGGCTCTAAAAGAGAAACTTCGAGGAAAGATCGAAAAAGACATTTTGCTGCTTCATGACAACTCGCCAGCACACACTCCAAGACAAGCTGCAGAAAATGCGCTTGCAAGTGGCTATGAAATATTGCCACATCCAGCCTTTTCTCCATATTTAGCCCCGTACGACTTTTTTTTATTCCCCAAACTGAAAAAGTATTTAAAAGGAAGGCATTTTGAAAGTGACGATGATGTCTAGTTTTCTGACAGAGAGAGGCTCTTCTATTCTCAAAGTCTTTTCAAGGTCATACACTGATGGCAAAATTGTATAACTGTGGGAGGTGACTACATAGAGAAAGATTAAGGTTAGAACCAAATTTCAGCTATCGATATACACCTTTTTTACTTCATTATCAGATATAAAAAAATCTTTGGTATGCCCCTCGTAAAGCACTGGTTTAATTAAAGAATTGTAAGATAACTTGTTGTTTATTAATTCTATAGGAGAAATTAAACATTATTTAAATGTTACAAGGCTGGAAAATTTAATATTATAAAGAAAAGGAAGAAAAAAAAAGCAAACCAATCGGTTCAATATTTTCCTTAAAAGTAAAATATTTTAAATTGGTGCACTTTGCGTTTAAGTGTACTTTTTAATGAGCCGTTTTCGATTTCAAAAATAAGTTTTATCTTATCGATTTTGTGTCAAACAAATTCTTTTTGAATGAAAAATGTCTTTTCAAAATTACAATATTCTGGAACAATTTTTTGTGTGCAAGATATTCAGAAAAAAAGATGGAATTTTTGTGTGTGTGCATCACCCTGTATTTGTGCAAAGTTTGGTAGAGTAATGCTATGATGACCGAGTTCTTGACTTTAGTGGGTCATCTTATTTCAGAAACCAAGTAAAACGAAGTTTAGTTCACTTTGAATTAACCATTCTTATCTCTATACAATTTCGTGTCTGACGTTAAATTATTAATTACAACTGTACACACCTTACTACCTTAATAATGATCCCAAACCCACAGAAAGGGGGAGGGGGGGGGGGGGGGGTTGTTAAACTGTTCGTCCACCAATTTTCAACATTTTAGTTCCCCTTACAGTCCAAGACAGTCTGGCTAACTACTTCTAGTTATTGCATCTTAATAAAACTTCTCTTCCTTTAATGGTATAAAAAGAGACAACAGTAATACATAATATTTAATAATAATAATAATAATGATAGAAATAATAGAAACAATAATAATAGAAATAACAATAATAATAATAATAATAATAATAATAACAATAAAAAATAATAATAATGATAATAATAACAACAACAACAATAAAAATAATAATGATAATAATAATAATAATAATAATAATAATAATAATAATAATAATAATAATAATAAAAATAAACAATAATAATAATAATAATAATGATTAAAATAATACTTTTATTACAATAGTAATACTATTCTTAATAATAGCAATATGACAGTATAATGAGGGCCGGAATGAACCATGTACGAACATTAATTGACCTCCAATCATTTTCACATCACTTATGACAAGAACATGATTGGAGTGTACCGGATGAATAATAACAATCATGTTGCACTTTGATAAGAAAGGTCGACTGTTTTTGTCGTGTTTTATATAAAAAAGCAGCGTTTTTAACCCCATCCAAATCCCACAATTTGAAAGAAAAAAAAAAAAAAAAAGTTGATCCTAAACTAGGTCTCTATTTGCCAGATATGATTGAACGAGTTTCGACTAAAATTCGAAAATGACGTTTCTCGTCTTCTGCCCTGACACTGTTTATTCACAATACCAATACATACGAATTTTAAAATACAATTACGGAGACGAAAAAATATAAACAGCATATGTGCACCTCTCTCTCTCTCTCCCTTTCTCTCTCTCTCTCTCTCTCTCTCTCTCTCTCTCTCTCTCTCCCTCTCTCTCTCTCTCTCTCTCTCTCTATCTCTCTCTCTCGCCCTCTTTCGATCTCCCACTCTTACATATACAAACGTAAACGCACACATAAACACACATACACACAAACACACACACACACACACACACACACACACACACACACACACACACTTACTAACGAGATCACACAAAACATACACACATACAAACACACACACGCACACACAAACACACGACACAAACACACCCACACAAATAAATACACATACGGACGGAAAAATCAAACACACACAGAAATATAAGCAACTTTATAGCCACCTCCATAGTCAATAAAAAGTAACCTATGAAAGCACAGTGACCGATCCTGCTCTATCGACTACTCTCCCAAGACAACCATCTCAACAAACAACCATTTCCCACTACACCCCTACCCCACCCTCGCTGCGTTGTAGGCCTATATGTTCTGTAACGACACGGTCTAAAAGAACCTCTTGTCTAAGATGACCACTTTTCTCCGCGACAATGTTTGACCTTGGACAGGTTCGACTGCACCAGTACGATGAAAACTCCGTCTGTGTCCTTGATTCAAATTTATTGGTGTGAACTGACAGCTAGCTTGCACTTGCAGTAGAGCTGGGCGAAGAGTCGATTCCGGAACTGATTCCTACGATTAATACTACGGAAGTAAAGTTCCGTCTCCTTTTTACGTAAACCAACGGTTACAAGTTACTTTTATCATTAAAATCTTCTTTAAAAAAAATTGAAATTGATGCTTCGAGGTATTCCGAAATCAAGGTTATCCTAAATCCTGAAGATGTTCGGAGCCAACCAGGTAACCACCGGAAGAAATCACATCATTAAAAAGTAAGTGATTGGGTTTGGAGTCCATTCCTACGATTCCTAGCTTTCAATAATCGGGAACCTTGCCGCCCAGCACTAGCTTGCAGTGGCCCCAAAGTTCAAAAGTTCAAAAGCCTCCCAGAGCGTTCCACAGCTCTTCGACCCACGTCTCGCTGTTCAGGCGCCAGGCTGTCACTCTGATGAATGGAAAGTATACGGAGATAGGCATATGCAGGCGCCGATAGTACGCCACATTTGTGTATATATATATATTATATGAGCCCAACGGGGGCTGTGAGTATTTCAAGGATGAACCGAGAGTGTGCTCGTCACGACGTTTTCTTATACTGGGCGAGAAGGGTGGTGATTTATTTGTTGTGCACTGAAAAAGAGAGGAAAAACAGAGAACAGGCGTGCGGATAAGTGAAAATACCTAGAGAGAGAGAGAGAGAGAGAGAGAGAGAGAGAGAGAGAGAGAGGTGGAGGGGGGGAAGTGTGTGTATATAGTTTGAACAGGCCTACACTATAAGGTGGAACCTTCTACTTTAACGTCCGTCTGTAATGGGACCGCGCCCCAGCTTTGGGACGTCCACTAAACAACTCTAAGGTACAATAACGCCCAGTCTGGATTCAAACCTGCGCCGTCTTCTCCATAGTTCAGCACGATGTCAACTGAGCTAACAAAGCGCCGAAGTACACACACACAAACACCCACACCCACAGAGAGAGATAGATAGATAGATAGATAGATAGATAGATAGATAGATAGATAGATAGATAGACAGATAGATAGATAGATAGATAGATACTAAACAGGCTTCATTAAAAAAAAAACCATTATTGTACTAGTATTGTCGAGTTGTGTTATTTTTTTAGTAAACGTTAAAATAATGATCTCGTCGAGATGAAAATGGGCAATGTAAGTAAATGCAATTTGTCTCTCATAAATTTGTTTGAACCAGTATAAATAAAATAAATTCACTTTTACCGTGAGGGATTTAATCTGTTAACTAGACACCAAGCTCCAGGACATTTCTGTATTGTAGGTTTTAAAAAAACGGAATCCACTAAGGATCCCTCTGTCTGCTAGGAGATGGTTAGATTTCCGCTGCACTACAATGGCAGAAAGGAAACACGCGCACACGCACGCACGCCCGCTCACACACACACACACACACACACACACACACACACACACACACACACACACACACACACACACACATACACACACACATACAGAAACACAAACACACACACACACACACACATACACAAACACAAACACACACACACACACACACAGGCACGGGCGCACACACACATACGCGCACAAGTACACACACATGCACACACATTATATAAATTACATATCGGTTTACTATTCAGCACACCGGACTATTAGGGATAAGTAGTTGTATGAGAGAGATTGTAGTCACTGCTGCTCAGAACTGTGAAGACACGTCAGAAATTGGGTCTGGGTATACATCTCGGTCTCAGCCTAAGGTCTAAAAGGAGACATAAATCACTAAAACGCCCCTCACTACGATGCCAATGTAGGTTTCCATTATTTAGACAGTATGCTTTTTTTAAGAAATAGGCTATCCGACGTAATAAAGTATGCTCTACTTTTCAAAGGCCTTGTGGTGAAATCATGCGCTCGTCAAAATAATGAAATCCGAGAAATCAGCATTTTTCCGTCAATTCGGAATTTTTTTTCGAATTTTTCTTTTTTGGCTCAACACCTTGTATGCCAATTCAAAAACATTTTTATGTGTGGATTATGGAAAAAACGTTGATTAAAGGCACCAAAAAATGTACATTTGCAGTTTCCAAGGACTCTTAAGCTATGGAAGTAATCAAACTTTGGCGGCCATTTTCTAGCTAATTTTACACCTAAAACCAAGCAACCCCATCTGCTTCAATCGCAAATATCTCGACTTCTATTCAAGCTAAATGCAGATTGTTTTTCATCAAAAGAATGAAAATCCTTTAGGATGATACAAATAACTCCATATGCCCCAAAATTGACGAGCGCCTGATACCACTGCGCTGCGACACATATTTACTAGGTTAGCCGAGAATAAAGCGCATCACGACAATCAAGCAACTATTCTATATTAATTAAATATCTTCTTTTACACTGTTGATGTTTTCACTCCTCTATCAATACAAATTAGGCCATTTAGGAGACGGGCTTCCGACCCTGCAGGGCTGACCAGGCCTGAGAAGGATGCAACACCCCAGCAGACTGACAGAGATACTCAATAAAAAGTTCTCTCCACTTGGGAACCAAAAAAGGGTCTCCTGTGCCTGACAGTGAACCACCTAATCACAATACCTTAGACGCCAGCAATTGTATGTCTAAAATGTCAAATATTCCGGGACGTGGTGAAAATAATTAGTCCAAGCCGCTAAGAAGTTGTTAATTCCTTTGAGAATTGAATAAGAACACAATACCTCTGTGGTTAAAGCCGAATCATTCATTGAAACTTAACAGAAAAATCGACGGTTTCTGCATGAGACGATTTTCGAAGAGGGGTGTCCGATTCCATTTAATAGGCTGCGTTAAAGGTTCGTTGGAGAAAAAAATTGTGGAAATAGAACTATTCACCTTGATTGATGTGCAAGCTGCTAGCGATATAAGCAAACCCACATCAGGATTGAAAGGGAAGCGATATACAAACGTTTAAAAGGATAATTAGGTAGATTCAATATTTATAAAAAATGGCGAATGCATATGATAGTCAGACGTAACACACACACACATGTCTGACCTTTCTACCAACCTATAAATTATGTATAATTTATCTTTGTATCTCTTACGGTCATGTCTTTGTGTAAATTTTAATGTCGTTTGCGTATTCCATTGATTGGTTGTCTTTGTCTTAGACAAAGCATGACTGAAAAAGTAGAAAGTTGCTTGTTTTTGTAAAGGGATCTTTAACGCACGGGCCCTCCGAGATTTTTCGCCCTTGTCCGAGAAGGCTAGGTGTAGATCTTTCCTACCAGAACATCAGGGGTGTGGCAGAAAGACAGCAGTAAGGAGGAGCCAAAGAGTAGCAGTAGAAAGGCTGCAGAAAGAGTCAGGAGCCCAGAGGAGGGGGCAAAGGAGGTGAGGGGGTGGGGGCAGAAAGTGGAAATGAAAGCAGACAACAGAACATTGCCAGAGAGCAGGAAAGGAGGTGAAAGGAGACAATTTTAAAGAAGAAAAATTTTCGGTCGTTACCCGGATTCGAACCCGGGACCTTTGAATGAGAGGCCAACACCTTAACCTCTAGGCCACGAGAACCCCCAAGTAGAAAGTGGGGAGTGGGGAGCCATATTACAATGTACACATACAGAGAAAGAGAAAAAGAAACAGAGAGGGAGAGGAAGAGAAAGAGATGGAAAGAAAAGGAAAGAGAGAGACAGAGAGAGAAAGCCAGAGAGTGAGAGAGAGAAAGAGAGAGAGACATAGAGAGAGAGAGAGACAGGAAAAGAAACAGAAAGAGAGACAAAGCTAGAGAGACAGAGAGAGAGAGAGAGTCAGAGAGAGACAGAGAGAGACAGGAAGAGAGAGAGAGACAGAGAGAGACAGGAAGAGAGAGAGAGAGAGAGAGAGAGAAAGAGAGAGAGAGAGAGAGAGAGGGGGGGACGAGGGAGATATAATGATATAGTGAGGCAGATAACAGACAGAGACAGTAGAAAACTGAGAAGAAAGGTCAGTGACCGATGGAGGAAAAGGAGACGTCTGGGTGACGCAGTGCTGGTGAGAGTGGTAACAAAAGATACAGACAAGCACTGATGTCTTGTAAGTGAGCTCTTAGCAGTGATCACAGCGAGAATTCCTGAAGCCAGAGGTTTGTCGGTCACGGGGAAATTGCCCAGAAATTGAAACAGATAGTGTCACGTAGACGGCTGGAGACAAAAATTGAGTCAGAGTTGGAGAAAGAAAGACGAGAGAAAGATTTAGCGCGAGGAAAGGCGCCGAGAAGATGAAGAGAGAATGAGGAAAAGAGAAATGATGAGGTACAGGAGACAGAGGAATAAAAAGAGAATGAAATATGATATGATGCACAGAGAGAGAGAGAGAGAGAGAGAGAGAGAGAGAGAGAGAGGGGAGGGGAGAAAGAGAGAACGAGGGAGTAATTGCGTGTGTGTGTATGTGTGTGTGTGTGTGTGTGTGTGTGTGTGTGTGTGTATATATATTTAAAATCGTTTCATACACGTGCCTGCGTTTTCCTTCTTATAAGATTTTATAATGTTATAACTGGTTTAGCAGTAACTTTAACGTACAGTCGCATTTGGCAGTTTCTGTTGACATTTGGCAGATTTTGGTTGTCGATTTGGCTGTAAACCTGAAAATAATCTGGCAACCCTGGTGGTGGGGCATCTAAAAATGGTGTTTTGGGATGAAATTATGAAAATGGGATTATCCCTTATTATACTTCCTGGACATTTTCTAGACAATAATATTAAAAAACAAATGAACGCATTTCTGTACCCTAAAGTGGTGTTTGAAGGGATTTTAGAGCAAAGGGTAGAGACTTTTTTTAAGAAAAGGATTGTCACTTTTAGTCACAAAGAGCATGCTCTGCACAGCTTATATGCTCCAGTTTTAGTAGGAAACCCCCATTATGTTTCTGCTGTGTTAATGTTATCAAGTAATTGCCATGTTTTGGTTTTAAAATATGCTTTGAACGTTTTTACTGGAAAGAGAACTATTTCGGCTTTTTCTGACTTTTTCCCCAAAAGCTGTTTTTCCACACTTCATTCCATTTTTCTGCTGTTTTAATTCGATTTTAATGTAATTTTTGCTGAATCTATAATACACTTAGTTTTAAAGATTGTCCAGAGGAATTTTGATTGCATTTTGTAGCTTTTGATATAATAATATTATGGATTCCAAAAGCTTGATTTTTTTCGGTTTTTTCACAGATATGTAATAAGCCGAGATTCAAGTGCCATAAAATGGAAACTAAAGCATATGCCAAAAATTCCTCCACACAGTTTCAAGATGACTGTCCTTTTTTATACGTGCCACACTAAAAATGTGTTTGTTGATAAACATGTGAATAAAATGGGACCAAAAAAGGTAAACAAAATGAAATTATGCCACCGTTTTCACAGCAGCCGAACCGTATTATTTACGTTGTTAAACAATTAATTTCAAATCCCCAAAGATACTTGATGTCCCCTCCAGAAACTATGGGCCCTCTAGGGTTTGTAATAGCCGAGATAGCCTTTAGGTGCCCCACCCCCTAACGCCACACCACAGGCGACAGTGAATGCTGGCCTAATCACACCACTATTGAGGTTGTAGTTTTCCAGCGAGTTAGCAGGATGACCATTTATTTCTTTTACGACAGGGTGGGGCCAGCGTTACGCTGACCCCCCCCCCCCCCCCCCAAAAAAAAAGAAAAAAAGAAAAAGAAAAATATAATAAAAGAAGAAGACGACACAAGACGGCTCACTGATCAAGCGCTCCCAACCCCATCTCGAAATGTTACTGATCTGTTCGGATGTGAAAGTAAAATATATATATATATATATATATATATATATTTATATACATATTGCCATGGCAGGAAAACGAACACACCATTACTGTCTTTTGAGCCTACCAATACCATCTAATGACATTCTTTCCTTACGCCCCCTCTCTTTGTAACCATTAACTGGACCTAAAACAAAATTCCATGACATGATCTATTGGTGAATTCCATGACGATGTAAGCCATTCTACCACACATTAAACTTAAAATGTGTAATACGTAAAATTTTAACTAAATAAATAAATGGCATTCCCAAAACGCTGGCAGTTGTGGTGTCATGGCTAAAAATCCCCGCTGTACTACGACTTGGGTTTGGTTCTCGCGTGGGGACGTCTTTCTCCGTCCTCATCGCTCTCCCCCCCCCTCTCTCTCTCTCTCTCTCTCTCTCTCTTTAATAAAATATCTTCTACTTTCTGCTTGAGGCTGTGTCTTAAGGCAGGTAGGTATGAGGCAACCACTCCTGAGCTATTTTAGATTCTGCCAGTGAGACCTGATATATCAACAATCATTTACAAACTAAACAATCTCCTACACATATTATAATTGTGTTTTGATCCATCCCGTCTTTGATGCAGTTGTGAGAGAGGGCCGCACACCGTGTATGAAGCAAGCCAACTCTGCATCTGTAATAGAGAACACTTTGAGAAAACGTAGAAGCCCGTTTTTTAAAAAAGAAACTAAAATATTTATAATGAATAGAAGTTCAACTTTGGCTTCTTTACAAAGCTTAGACCAGCCTCCTCCTAAAGTCTTTGCAAGTTAGTGTAGAAAGTGACTGTCCCCATTTTCAGGATTTCCGCAAATTGTCAAGGAAATAGTTTACACTTTCAAAGTCACGGGCGCTTTTCGTTTTGCGGAGTTTAACACAAACATGGGGCACTCTCCTTTGCTTTTTTTCCTTCTTTTTTTTCTTTTTGTCCCATATGGTGGTCCATAGGCTGGTGGCTGCTAGAAAATGTGTAAAGGAAAATAATGTTTTCCCAAAGAAATTGCTCGGGCATCTTGACCTACTTTTGTTTCATAGTTGCCCAACCAACACCAGCCATTGCCGGAAGTTACATTAGAGATTCCATCATGGCGGGGCGTGCGTGTCTCCGCACATTTAAAGCAGTTTCAGTTAAGACACGCCAGGCCCACTTCAGAAAGCCGATTTTGTTGTTGTTAGGGGTGGGGGGGGGAGTGACTGTGAAAGACGTCTTGAAAAGCTTTGGGCTAGAAAAAGAGAAACGACTAGACCACAGGCTGATTGTGGCGGCGCAAGATCTGGCATATATCCCCCCCTCCCCTCCCCGGAAAGAAATGACAGGAAGAAGAAGACGAGCAATATAATGTGGGCAGTTAGGGGTGCTCTGGTGAGATTTCCTCTTTCTTTCCTATCAATTTGTCCTTATCTCTCCTTTTTTGCGTTTGTTATTCTCCTATGACGCCTCTAATCTTTGGCACTAAGTCTTACATGACCTTATTGTGTTGCAAGCGCCGTAAAACTTTTACTAAAACTAAAATGATATATTTTGGTAAACCTGGTTGGCTTTTTAAAAAATAGCTCTTACGCTTGTATTGTTTATATAATGAATAAACTCACCAATTTGTGTAGTCAGACACAATCAACTGACGCCTTTAGTATATGATTAAGGTATTCGGCTTCCCACAAGAATTGACCCTGGCAGCCAGGGTCGATGTAGACCGCCTTAAGATATAATTTAACGTGTGTCAAGGGGGACTAACAACATGTACAAATATTCAAAAACCCAGGCTGTCACATAATTCCAAGCGATGTCAGTGATACGTCCATGAGCATGACACGCCATCACTAACTAAAAAATCGACACCAATGAAACAGAGCGCGCTGTGCTGCTGTTTATGTTCGTGATGTCATGTAATTGGATTTGTGACTGTTGTGCAGGTTATTAATTAGCAAGAGTTAGCTGGGAAGAAAAAAAATGACAAACAATGAGGTGTGTCCACACAAGACAAACCCTCCTGAATTAAATGAAATGTAGAAAAATACAATACGTTGACCACCTGACACGACACTAAACCCTTTTGAAATTCTACTGCTACTCCTTGGCTCCTCCTTACTGTTGTCTTTCTGCCACACCTCTGATCTTCTGGTAGGAAAGATCTACACCTAGCCTTCTCGGACAAGGGCGAAAAATCTCGGAGGGCCCGTGTGCAAGTTGCGCACGTTAAAGATCCCTTGGTGGTCTAAAATCGATAAGAGTAGGCTTCGGCCGCCACCCGGGCAAAATTCTAAATTTCCTACCAACTGAAAATATTAAGTGTGTCCCGCGCGCTCATATGACCTTATGCAGTTGCGAGCGCCGTAAAACACTTACCAACCCCCCCCCCCCCAAACCCTTTTGAAAGAGATGCTTGAAGGATGGATGTGAGACAGGTGAGGCAAGGGAAGACAAAGAGTAATATGGATGGACAACTTAAAACATGGACTGGCCTTGATATAGCAGAATGTGCAACGGCAGCTTACGACCATGGAGGGCGGAGGGTCATTACTTCATTACACGTCAACCTCTGAGTCAGAGAAGACACCTCCAGGTTATTCAGGAGTTTGCTATTGTAAAACAAAGGTTCGTACACGGTTAAAATGATCGAAACAAACTTGTCTGTCATCTCCTCCTTTTTTCTGTGTTACGGTTATCGGGACCGTGAATCAATTAGTTGTTAGTCTACTCTTTGCTAATTCGGGGCCAAGGCCAGAAACGCAATGGAGTATCTGAAAGTTCAATTTAAATTGACCTCTGTACCATTTTTTCCGTATTCCAAACTCAATTTATTATGTAAAGCGTGAGTTCAGCGTAATCTTAGCTATGTTTTCAGCATGCCCACTTAAGGAATGCAAGGGGATCGATATACAAACATTTAAAGTTTTTTTTTTTTAAAATGGGATATATTCCTCTGACTGTTCTACTTACGTGACCGTTATACACCCATAGAATATTAAGTAGAATTTATTTTTTGTTTGTCTGACACCCGCATCTGTTTTTTTTGCAGAGGGGTATTACATTCCATATCTTAATTCGAGAGTATTCAGTATGTTATTGGCATGTCACACAATGCGTTGAAATTTTCTTTAAACATTTTTATCAATTTGTAAGGCTTTATACGGGTTTTGTTTTCTCTTGGTATGCTTTCTTAAGAACTGTCTAATAAAACATCCATCTTCTGCAGGTGAGGAAAAAATCTCTGACAAAAATTCTTAACATTTTTGTTCTTTCCGCTTAAGGGTACAACCAGTACATAGCTCTCAAAGCCAAGTGATCGCTCCATTCCCCCTTCGCTTGAGTTCAAATAACAAGTTAGGTAAGTTTGGTCGTCTTGACTGTCAGAAAGGATTCACGTGTTACTGGTGTGACTTTTGTCGGAAGGATCACGGAGCTCCGCCCACAGAAGAAGAAACAGAACAGAATGTGTTTCTTGTTTCGGTGAGGAGAGCCGCTTCAGTTGAAGTAGAAGCTACCACGAAAATCTGGGGATGTCAGTTTAGACATGTAACAAAGGTGGCTTCACTGGTAGATGAGTGAGAGTATGTTTGTGTGTGTGTGTGTGTGTGTGTGTGTGTGTGTGTCTGTGTGAGAGAGATATACAGAGAGAAAGAGAGAGAGAGAGAGAGTGAGAGGGAGAGAGAGAGGGGTGGAAGTAGGCGCTGGAGGCAGGGGTCACGACCTGCCTGTTTACCTAACAAGAGACAACATGATAATATGTATCTGTGAACATGCCATTCCCTTCGAACTATGAGAATTTCCCTCAAAGGATTGATCAAGGTATTACTTTTCACCGCATTTCCCTTAGCCACGGTGGGTAAAACGAGTCCAAATGCCATAACAGATATTTCAGTAGTTGTTGAAAGTTTTGACTGGTCATCAAGGGATAATAAAACCCTGACAGTACAGCAAATTATGACCTTATAAATTATAAGTGTTCCATTCAATAAATTATCAGATTTGTTGTTTACAGTTGGGCCTGGAATTATTGATTTTATTTTTTAAAGATGGACAATTTGTTTTTTTCAATCATCAACTCACCACAGAACACATTCATTATCAACAACTCTGTGGACTCACGGGCTAGGCTGGAACTACTATCGAACTGGATCTGGTCCACGGACCGTAGTTCGGCCATGCCTGTTCTTTAACTTATTGGTGTTTTTTTTAAAGTTGCCTCTGACCCTGTATCTGTTACATACCTGCTATCTACAGCCTCCCCTCCACCGCCTGTCCCCCGTCCCAGCTCTGTGACCTCACCGGTGTCCTGTCAAATCCAGGCAGAGGTAACGAGATTAAATCAAAAAGCAGAAAACTGTTTTTATAGGCAGCCGAGCTTTGTCACTGAGTGCCAGTGAGAAAATCAAGGCACGGACCGGTGGATTTAATTTCATGTTGGGTTATTTCCCCTCGGCCGATTGCGTGGTCTAGCTTTCGGTATGGGGAGTCAAATCGAGTGTGATCGTTGTATTATTTCGTTCCGTTCTGGGTCCAATTGTGTAAAAAGGCTATACGCAAAACTTAACAGTATCCGTGAAGCAGTCTGATTTGGGATCCGTTTACTGATAACACAACGCCCACTTCTGGTCACTGTTGCAAAGAACAGTAGTCAAGAGTCAACTGTCTGTTTTCGATTCGGTCGTCCAGCTATGGTGGCGTGCTCTGAACACAGTTACTTTTTATAAATGTTTATTGGAGACATGAGCGACTTAATAAATCCGACCATCTTTTGATGTTCTGATTAGCAGAATGAACACACACAAGAAAAATATAAACAAACGCAAAAGTAACTGCCAACAGTTTAGTGCCAGATATGTGCGGCAGTACAATGATCTATGTGAAGGTGAACTTATACGTGAATGTTGTGGATTTATCGGCCGGTAAGAAAATATTTAGTACACTTATTACAACTGCATTATCAAGCATCCTGCAAGCTTAAGCGTTTCAAAGGGTCTCTCTAGAGCATGACCGGTAAAGACATTTTAGGAACATACTACAGTGTTTTGTCATGTGAGGACCTTGAAAACCTTGCAATACTTTGCTATTTAAAAAACAAAACAAAAAACAAAACAAAAACAAAACAAAAACAAAACAACAACAAACACTCAAATATTGAACGTGTAGTATGCACGTAACAAAACCAAGTATTCGCTACATTTTGTAATATGAGTTTTTATTATCTTTTCCTCTTGGCATTGTGCCAATACTTAATCTCTGATGCCTTGCTCACTGTAAAGCTAATAATAGCTAGGTAAATAAAACTGGCGCACGATAATGAACTAAATCAAATCAGATATTGTGAAGAAAAAGAAATGTAGTGTGTTATTATGAAACTGCGTTCATGTGTGGAGCAATTTCTTGTGATGGAAGAAGGACAAATGAATGTTGAAGGCTTTCAAGATTATTATCGCTCAGTAAGGAGGCTGTTATTCATAACAGTTGGATAGAAATGTCACTCTTCATTGGGAACGTGTGTGAACGCAACCTGGGTTCAGGTAAGCGAGCTGCTTGTTTCTATGAGTTACAGTTTTATACTTCTTTCGAAATAACATGGGTTATGAGGGGGAAGAGATGTCGGAATCCATTAAGATGCATTGGGAGCTCAGAACTTTTTTTCTCTAATACTTAAGGTATAGAGTTACCCCATAGGAATCTAATCCCAGGTCAAAATTTGAGAAAATCGGCGGGTAGTTCCTCTTTCCCACACTCTCTTTTTTCAACCGGTGTGCACATCTGATGATTAAATACTCTCAGTAATAGAATATTATACTTCTTTTTATGCTGTATTTTGAAAGTGGTAAAATACTCCGAATTTATGTATAACGTTTTTAATGGATGAAAGCTGTTTCATTCCTTCACTATTTTTTGGCACTAGTTATCTTGTTAAAGAACCCAAATTCCACGTCTCGTCTTTTTACTTTAATATCTAAACTTTACATTCTGTTTGTTAAGGCTCTTGTGGTACCTGCTTTTTTGCTCAAATAAGCTTAGTCTGTTTTGAATGGT
>NW_004797456.1:132177-134776 GCF_000002075.1 Aplysia californica
CTGCTGTTTCTGTCTGTCGGTCTTATTTTTTTTTTCACGTACTAAATAACCGTTCATTTGACGATGTGCCTTGCCCTGTAGAAATAAACAAGCATTATACTTGTTGCATTCCTTCCTCGTTTGAGTATACTCCCCCCGCCAATCCCCCCTGCCCTGTCTCACATAATCCACTCTTATTTTCTTCCTTTCCGTTTTGTACAAGTGATATCCACACCTCTTAGCTTAGCTTTATTTTTATTCCTCCCGAACGCTCACTCCTGAGAAGCGTTTGTCTGTGTTTAACGAGAGCCGCCCTGTGACCCATTCCCAGTGACCCATGAACTAATGGAAGATTAATTCCTAATTAACACGCAGGGAAGCTTGAGTCGATTGTTTTCTTTCGGCAGTCATGGACTCATCGCATGGTTGAAGTTCCCTAGACAGCTTCAGTGAACCTATTAACATTGATTGTTATTGACTCTCCTCAGAGAACTCCCAAAAGAAAGGCCGTTCTATAAAAAAGGAAATGAAACGCCAGTTAGTTCATAAACAGTTATAAAACAGGTCAGTAAATATCCGGGGACGTAGAGGATATCATGGGTGTTGGCGGAACTGACTGAAAGTGTAGCAGAACATTGTTGTTGTTGGTGATGTTGTTGCTGCTGCTACTGCTGCTGGTCTCTATTGTTGTTGTTGTTGTTGTTGTTGTTGTTGTTGCTTCTGTCTTCTTTCTCATCCTATCGTCGGTCATTTCATTTCTTTTTTCCCCCTCTTTCAAATGGTATCTTTGTTTGCATTAATACTATTATTTGTGACACGCATATTTATTGGAATTAACGTTTGATTCAGGACATAACCTTTGCAAAAAATATAAAGGTACGTATTGTTGTCGCCCCCCCCCCCCCCCCCCCCCCCCCCCCCCCGCGCCCTGAAGACTCGTGAATTCACAATACGTAATCCACATTTCTGCCTAGTTCATTTTAGCGTATCATTTCTGTAACCTCAAGGGACACACTTCTAGTTTCTATGGTGTACCAGTTGAGCTCTTGGCCGTCGTACACAGACGACTTGAGTTTGACTCCCGCGTGGGGAGAGTTTTTATCGACAATATCCGTCTATCTCCGCATCTCTAATAGTCCAGCTTGGTCCTGACAGGTAGGATCGAAGCTGCTCGACTCCAAAGAGACCTAAATTGTGTTGATGGGTGGTAAAAATACAAAAGCAATTCTGATTAAGTAAACGCCTTGCATAAATACCAAATAATAATTACAATTTGGGAGGGCAGTTGTAGGTGAAGTCAGCTTCTGTGACGAATCTAATCGAAGATTCCCTCTACAGTTGCTCATCAGTCTGTTTCTTAATGGAGGCAATACCTAACTCCAATAACGTTTTTCTATGCATGATGATAGATAGATTTCTCAAAAGTATTAGAGAGAATCGTGACCTCCCGACAGCTCTCTCACCCACCTTCACACTGTAGAGGAGAAGAAAATTGTTGAACGTCATGGAGAGTGTGAGATTTAAAAACAAAGGTTGTATCTGTTGCTATTGACCAGCGTCTGTGGTGTAGGCGCTTTGTCGTTGCAAGAAGAGAACACGAGTTCGATTCCCATGTGGAGTAGTCTATTTCTGTGAGTATCTCTGCTGTTTTGCTAGAATGGTGTCTCCCATTACAGCCGGGTGGTCTCTGACAGGCAGAATCAAAACAACCCGTTTCCTGAAGGATGTAATGTGTGTCGACAGAACCCTAGAACGTTAATTATTCTAATTAGTCAAATAAGCTCTGCTAGATCGAATGCGCTTCATTTCGAAGGTGAGTCACTTGATGAACCAGCAAAACAGAGGACGAAAGGACTGGACAATTGTAACTTGAATAGAAACGACTCTCCAGCTTAAGAGAGTGCTCATGTTCGCCCTGGTAAAAACACTATTCAAAGGTCAAGGCAGTTAGGCAGTCTTCTCTCATATAGGAAACAACACTACCGTTTGAATTAAATACTTAATACATGTATACACATGTATGGGTGGAACTAATTTTTTCCCCTCAAAATTCGACTTTAGTGTGAAAATGCTCCTATCTTTCTGTCATGTACCAAAATCCCACAATTTAGAAATAATTAGAATACAAACAAATTTTGACACTTAACAATTTGAACAGACAGAAGTTATTTGCGTAAAACATTTCCAACATTTGGCGACATATCTGTATTTTGTTAGATACTAGGTTTTTAATTCAAATAGCAGCACAGTGCTGTTCTTGTTCACTTACTGGATGATTTGATCCTAGCTGATCTAACGCTGCCGTCTCGATCATTTCTCACCCTGAAGTCCATCTCTGCAGCTTTGAATCAGGGAGTCTTGAGGAAGGCTGCGTTGATACAGATGGCTAAGCCATTTCATGCGCCGTCTGCATTCCTCATTGGACAGCTCTCATTGGGGTGCCCGTTGGTCCTTTAACTTTACAACAATAACTAACAACTACAACATTAAAAGAACAACAATCTCTAGCAAGCCACAACAACAATACTTACTACTACTACTACTACTACTACTACTACTACTACTACTACTACTACTACTACTACTACTACTACTACTACTACTACTACTACTACTACTA
>NW_004797456.1:137315-138619 GCF_000002075.1 Aplysia californica
TGGAACACCAAACCAATGTGCCAGGATCTGGACAATAAAGATGTATCTTATCTTATCTTATCTTATCTTATTTCAGACACCTCTGATCTTAGGGTAGATAAGACCCAACACTTAACCTGCGCTGAAAAAGGTGAAAAATCTCGGAGGTCGCGTGTGGATGTTGGTGGTCCTAAAAACGATGAGAGGAGGCTTCGGCCGCCGTCCTAGCAAAAAATAAAAATTAATTTCTACAAAACTGAAAAAATTTAGTGTGTCCTGTGCAATCATATATGACCTTATGCAATTGCGAGCACCGTAAAACACCAATGGCAAAAAAACCAAACAACGATAATGAATATTCACTATAATCATGTGCCAGATCTGAAACAGACAAAATCGAACAATCGATCATGGTTCGCCATTCATTTCGTTTCTCTGATGCTATCAGAAAACCTATTTCATCGGGATTTTTCTTTATCGTTCATCTGTTAAGGTTTTCTAAATAAATATTGCTCAGCCAACTCGTTTGCATTCTCTTTTTTCAGCGAGAGCAAGATGTTCAAGGCCATTAGAAAGTATTAACATCTCTGAAAAGAACCCAAGTCGGGGGCATATGGTATTTGGAGACGTCTTCGGCGAGCACCCAGGAACTATTCGGAGACGCACTGCCTCACACAGATGTACTGCTTTGGGGGTCAAACTGTTATTATCGTTTACTGCAGATCACACATATAGCCACTAAAACTGTCGCAAATAAATTATTCTCAAGAAAATTTCAAACCTAAGTGCAAAATATCAAATCATGGGTTAAAACAGGGGGACATCCCCCCCCCCCTCTCCTCTCAATCCCCAAGACTTTTTTAATGAGTACAGGGGGGCACCCCCCCCCCCCTCCCGATTGGTCTAAAGCGCTCAAATTATTACATGGTTAGGCATAGTGTGATATAGCTTGATTAAGAACAATCAAATATTTCAAAAACTGTTGATTTGCGACGGAAATGAAGTTGATATTCGTGTTCAGCGCATCAATATTTAGTAGAAAAAGGACAACTGGGAGCTAAGTGTGAGACGGGAGGGAAAGTAAAAGAATATCAAATGAAAACTGAAGGTTGGTTTTAAAGTAGACCAGTAATTGACAAGTAAGGAAATTCATTTTGTCAGTTCACTCTCTTTTTTGGCATCACAATTTGGAATCGGCTCACATGTAGCATTGAGTTTAGTGGTCATTGTCTTGTTCAAATAGGAACAGTTTAAGTTGCCTGTGTGAAAACATTGGAATTACACAACGAAAAGTAATGTCACTATTTTCGTGTACTACTCCCCCC
>NW_004797456.1:138719-140748 GCF_000002075.1 Aplysia californica
CCCCCTTTTTTTTCTTGGTGTAGAGGCCAAAAGCATTTTCATTTGTCTATCTCCGTCGGATACGTCTCCGGGTAGATACTGCACAAGTGTGGAGCGGGTGGATTCCCGGTTCACTTGTACCAGGTTCCAATATCTGTGGAGCTATGCTTTCTTGTTATAATTGGCACCACGGAAGAAGCACGGACATTTTAAAGTAGATACCCAAAACCCCTCTCAATACTCAGGAAATAAGAATAATAATATTGTTCTTTCCGCTTAGCGAGAAATTGCTTTCGTTGCTTTTAATCAGTTATGTAAAATGAAACTTAAAGGAGACTTAAAGTTTTAGACTGAAACTAAGTTTGCTTTCATTCTCCACCACAGAGGATAAGTCGAGCACTGATTACGCCTATATCCACCCACCCTACTTACTTCGTCGACTCAAGAGTTCAATGTCAGTGATGAAATACGTTTCTGAGGACATCATCTGTCATTTTATCCCAGCGTGGGCAGGGGTAACATTAGCGAGAAAATGGCAGTCAGAGTTAGGTGGCTCCAAAAAATGAAGTGTCCTTGAAAAATACAAAGTTCAATTTTTCGGTGTCTTTGCACAGTGTTTTTTAAGTAAAAATCGAAATAGAGTTTTCAGTAAAAATCGAAATAGAGTATGTTTTTAAATAGGTATAAACGGAATTGAGACAAAAAGAGAGAATTTTAAAAAATAACTGCCCAAAGGCCAAAAAAATGCCGATTTCTTTCATTTCGTTATTTTGACGAGCTCCTAATTTTCAGACGATGTCTCACATTTAGTTAATTTTACTGTCAATAGCTAAGGTCATCACTTCCTGCCTTGTATTCTTTTACGACCTGCTACTCTCATCCTATGATTTCTCCACGATTTTAATTTCTAAGGTAATTATGCTGCATTGAAAGAGATTTGCGAGGAGGGTACCACTTAACTGCCTTTTCTGAGTTTTATTTTATCTATCATTTAGTGAGATTTTGTTTCTTAACTAAAGCTTATAATATAGCATAGATCACTTATGAAACAGATTTTGGTAGAAATTATAATCTTCGCTTTTCTGGAAACTCACCTGGAGACAGCACAATCTGTAATGTTTTCCAACACCCCCTCCCCCCCACCCCAACCCAATCCGTGATTAAGAATGTACCTATTCAGAGAAAAATAGGATATATAGTTGACAATACTGTTGAATGCTAGAGGAAGCATTTATTTCTGTTGTCCTTCTAAAGAAAACAAACAGAAAAAAAAGACGAAGACCAGACCAACTTCCAAAGAACGCACAATAGCACATTCTCAGAGATAAGATAGAACTGGTGGAGGAAGATTTGTGAATCACACTAAGATTAATTGGTATAATGTCCAAGAGATAATTCTTCAGTAATTTACGATGCTGCTTGTTGTAAAATGAAAAATTCAGGAACTCTGAACTCTTTATAAAAATCCATAAAAAGAATAAAAGAAACGAAATGCAAAAAGGAATTAAGGGCTACATCTACTCGTTCTCTAATACCCAAATGCGTATAAACCCTGCCACCCACACACGCACGCACATTAACATAGAAACACACACACACACCCACATTAACATAGAAACACACACACACACCCACATTAACATAGAAACACACACACACACACCCACATTCCCACAAGCGCACCAAAACAAACATAAAACCAGGACCCACTTTCATCAGTAGTAGTAATGATAATATTGGTCTTCCGACATACTTAATAATTTATGATGTGTGGAACCCACCAAGCAGGGGGGTAACTAATCGATCATCGGTCGTGACAAGCTGTCAATGCTTGCTGCTTGAGTAAACAACGGTAGATTGTGATCGTCAATTTGCAAGGTTCATTTCTCATAATTCTGTTTACTATCTTCAAGATCTGAGCAAAACAAAAACCGAACATCCGTGCCCCGTTTTCAAGTGGTGGGTTGGCATAACCGAAGAGGTAATAAAATCTAAGATGGCCACGAAAGGACAAATGTTAATACAGGTATTTCTCTTTGACCATCCTATT
>NW_004797456.1:141294-143346 GCF_000002075.1 Aplysia californica
AGAAAACAAACAGAAAAAAAAGACGAAGACCAGACCAACTTCCAAAGAACGCACAATAGCACATTCTCAGAGATAAGATAGAACTGGTGGAGGAAGATTTGTGAATCACACTAAGATTAATTGGTATAATGTCCAAGAGATAATTCTTCAGTAATTTACGATGCTGCTTGTTGTAAAATGAAAAATTCAGGAACTCTGAACTCTTTATAAAAATCCATAAAAAGAATAAAAGAAACGAAATGCAAAAAGGAATTAAGGGCTACATCTACTCGTTCTCTAATACCCAAATGCGTATAAACCCTGCCACCCACACACGCACGCACATTAACATAGAAACACACACACACACCCACATTAACATAGAAACACACACACACACCCACATTAACATAGAAACACACACACACCCACATTAACATAGAAACACACACACACACACCCACATTCCCACAAGCGCACCAAAACAAACATAAAACCAGGACCCACTTTCATCAGTAGTAGTAATGATAATATTGGTCTTCCGACATACTTAATAATTTATGATGTGTGGAACCCACCAAGCAGGGGGGTAACTAATCGATCATCGGTCGTGACAAGCTGTCAATGCTTGCTGCTTGAGTAAACAACGGTAGATTGTGATCGTCAATTTGCAAGGTTCATTTCTCATAATTCTGTTTACTATCTTCAAGATCTGAGCAAAACAAAAACCGAACATCCGTGCCCCGTTTTCAAGTGGTGGGTTGGCATAACCGAAGAGGTAATAAAATCTAAGATGGCCACGAAAGGACAAATGTTAATACAGGTATTTCTCTTTGACCATCCTATTAACTACAACGAGTAATACGTCAGTAAAATTGTATTTAGGGTCACTCAGTTAATTTTAAGTGTTGTTTTTAACTTTCCTCAACAGTTTAAACAATTCGCCCTGACTACTATTTTGACCGTCTAAAAAAAGAAAGGGGGGGGGGGGGAATAATGACTTCGCGAAATACAGCCCACGATACAAAAGTTCAAGTTATGTTAAGGCGAATTTGTTCCGTTTTGGCAACATTCTGTGATTTTTACGTTTCAAATCCTCATAAATCCAATATGGCCGGGCGTCGAGTTTTGGAAACCACTAGAACTGAAACCAAATTGCAAGCTTTAACCTTTTGTTAAGAGAATTGAATGGAATATTTTACAACAGTTTCAATTTACCGGCCTTGTACATACACATTAACATAGAAAAGCGTACAGGAACCATAGTGCTTGAATGCACTTTCGTATACAAATGTAACTTGTATTTTTGTGTGGTGTCTTTTTCTCATCTTTTTTCATGGCATGCATAAGCAAAGTAGAATGCTACTCAACGCTAGACAATCCCGAAACACTTTTACATAATAATAGCTTTAAGGGCAGACTAAGACTTGCTCATTATCATAAACAAGTACTGGATCGACGACAGAATTCGGCAATCCTAGTTCTCCATCTACCCCTTTGCTCGGATGCTCTCAAAAAAGCTATTGAATAGCCTACAGATTTTACCTCATCACCCATCTGTTCAATCTCTCCAAGTAAATTACTGTGGCGTCTACCTCTGCCCAATTTGCCTTCAACTTGCCAGTAAGAGCTAGAAGTGCAAGGCTGTTCTTTCTAGTCACGTGTCACAGAAACTACGTTTCTATCCCCTATTGTTTTCATTAAAAGAAGGCCCATTTGGAATTAATCATTTAGGAGGTGGGCTTTGACCCTGCCTGTTGGGGCTAATCTGGTATGAGAGGGATGCAAAATCCAAGCAGAAAAACCGAGATACTCTACACAAATTATTCCTACTCTTGAACAGATCTCAGGCCTCCTGCTTACGGTGGCGGAGCGCACGACCATACTACAAACACGGGTATTGCATCCTCAGACACATGCGGCATGGGCAAAGCAAGTGCTCAGTGCATAGCAACCGACATCGACGACGTAGTTCGGGAGAGAGAGAGAGAGAGAGAGAGAGAGAGAGAGAGAGAGAGAGAGATAGAGATAGATAGAGAGAGATAGATAGAGAGAGATAGATAGATAGATAGA
>NW_004797456.1:143962-151632 GCF_000002075.1 Aplysia californica
CGGGGAGAGGATGGAAAATTGTGGTTTTTCGATGATCAAGTAATTATATAACTAAGCGAGGGATGAGATTTACATCAAGACATTCATTTTTAAACTTTTGTAATATAAAGTAGTCCAAACCAAAAATCTACGACTGATGTCAATTTAAAAAAAAAAGTTTTTTGGGGGGTAAGATTGTGCTTTCCAGACGATGAATTTAAAAAGTTACAAGCTAAAACTGCGTGGGTTTTCACACACGTTTTTTAAAAGTGCAAATGCAATCGTTGGGAAGACCTGGGTAGGCGATCCAAGAGAATATCGATAAAATGTTTAAGATATTGATTTTTTAAATAATTTTTGCGGAAAGTCGTTCTTCAACATCTGTTCTATCAGGTCATATAGATGAAACTGTTGAAAAACTCCCTAAATTGTTGGAAAAGTGCTTATTGAACTATACCCCCTTAAAAAATCACTTTTTTGTCTGTTTTTCTCAAATCTCCTTTTTACATTTATGTAACATCTTTAGTGCAGAAGGTATCAAAAACTACTGAAGGTAGAAACTTCAAACTTGGCACGCGTGTGTTTTAAGATCTCCTCTCTTGTACTATCTGAGGAAACTGGGAAATATTGTAAATTTGTGGAAACATTCAATTACCTCTATTATATATGTTTCTGCTCTAAAAGTGTCTCCTTTCACCTCCTTTCCTGCTCTTTAAAAATGTTCTGTTATCTGCTTTCATCTTCACTTTCTGCCCTCGTCCCCTCACCTCCTTTGCCCCTTCCTCTGGGCCCCTGACTCTTTCTGCAGCCTTTCTACCGCTTCTTCTTGGCTCCTTCTTACTGCTGTCTTTCTGCCACACCCCTGATCTAATGGCAAGCAAGATACGCCCAGCCTACTCGGATGAGGGCTAAAAATCCAGGAGGTCCTGTGAGCACGTTGGGCACGTTAAAGATCCCCTGATGTTCCCAAACGGTATGAGTAGGCTTCGACCGCCACCCGTGCAAAATTCAAAATTTCCTACCAACTGAAAATGTTTGGTGAATCCTGCATGCTCTTCTAACTTTATGTAGTTGCGAGCGCCGTAAAACACTTACCAAACCCCCCCCCCCCACAAAAAACCCCCAGAAGAAAGGAATAAGGATCAACAAAAAGTTCCAGCTCATAGCCCATCACAACTAAACATAAAATAACTGCATCTTCTTCCAAGCAAACATAAATCTAAGTGTAAATCTATGTATCATCATCATCCGCTGCCTTGCCGACTGGCGTGGCCGATCATGGACATCCACTTCTCTCTGTACTGCGTTGCAACGATGGTGTCTGTCGTTCTTGCTGTTCCCAGCCACATTGTCAACTTGTCCAGAATCTTTTCTTTCTGTTTGCCTCTGCCTCTCTTTCCATCAAACGTACCTGTTGTTACAATATTCTCCAATTATTCATTCCGCATTTTGTGTCAGATGAACGTTGCAAACCTAAATATACTTGACTTTTAGTTGACAAGCATAATTATGAGCACTTGAGCGAAAGAATGCGCGCGGAATGTGCAAAATAGGAAAAAGAACACGTAACAGAGAGCAGCCAGGAAATGGACACTATACAAAAGGCCCAGTCACGTAGTAGCAGAAAAGCTGTAAAAACCCGGGTGCAAACCGAATTCAACAATGTTTCGTTGTGTATTTGAACCAGAACTGTTTACGTCGTAGATCTTCACAAATAATATTCAGCTGACGGTGATCCCAGCTTCAGTAATAGAAAAGTTCCCACTCCTACAAAACTAAAGATGGTCATTTTTACCTGTATTACCTGTCCTGGGCAACAACGTCATTGCACACCGGACAGGTCCATAAGTGCTCAGTTCTCCCCAGCACCAAAGCCCGCAAGGTATCCATACTGATTGTTCCGGTGGCTGTCTGATTATGGCGTTGTCTTTCCTTTCCAGATAATCGTTCCTTTCTTCCTTCTCCGCTCTCTATCCTCATTTTCCGCATCCTAATGATTGCGTAGTGTTCTGCTGCATCCCTGTCTTCCTCATCCCACAGCTTTTCCTCCAGGGTCTTCAACACTTCTCATTTGTCAAATTTCACCTCACCATCAACCACGGCACTGCCAGCCAGCCTATCAACCTCCCCATTGCCCTTTACTCCAGAGTGCCCAGGAAAGAATATCCACGTGGTGGCTTTGAGTGTTGTATTAGGTTCATCCATTTACTCCGAAGTAGCCCTTTCTCAACCCTTCGCAGGATGCTCTGGGAGTCTGTGACATTAATGAGATGGGTAGTTCCTGGTCTTGTATTTTGAAGCCAGCCCAGCGCTCTTGTTACAGCCTCAATCTCCATTTTTATACTTGAGTTTGTTCTTTCTAATGCCCCTGACATGTTATGAACCTTTTTGTTCCCACTGTACACCATAAAACCCCACCCACTTCTCTCACCCCTCCTGACTGATCCGTTTGTATAGATCACTGGGTCATCTGCTTGGAATGCAGATGGTAATTTGTACTTATGAAGTATAAAGACTGGAAATGCATTGACCTATCGCAATAAAATAATGCCTCTGAACCTTGAGGGCAGAACATTGATTGACTGCAAACAGAAACACACACACACACACACACACACACACACACACACACACACACACACACGCATACACACTCATACAAACACATACATGCGCACACACATACGTTCGCGCACACACACTCACACGCACACACACATGTGTGTGTGTGTGTGTGTGTGTGTGTTTGTGTGTAAGTGTGTATATATGAATATACGCAATGTTTGAGTGTGTATATTCATATAAGTTGTAATCAAATACTCCTGGGCAGTCTCTGAGAATCCCGACAGGACAAATACACCACAAGCGAATCTGCTTTATCTCTTAGGTGGTCGGTCGGTGGAATTACATAACCACAAAAAGACGAACCCATTCGCAATAGATACACGCACTGATACTAGGGACGAAAAGAAACCACAAGTACTACGTCATCAACAGTCGGTGAGACAGCTCCCTCAAGACATAAAATGCGCCAGTCTAGAAGGTTATCCACCTCAGTGGGGGTCACAACACGCCCCGAACCTCCCACACGCACAGGACATTCAGCGAAAAACCTTTATTATACCGCATCGGAAGGCGACATCAAACCCCGAAACTCTTCTGCGAATCCTAATGTAATCTAGACATTTATCCAGCTATCGTAGCTACGAGCCGCCAGGGGCCATCTCGTCGTATCAACACAATGAAGTGGAAGGAAGGAAGACCTCCTACGGGACGAAGACTCAGACAAACTCGAAGACAGATCCCCAGATTTGCGCTGTATCTTGAGTGGATGTGGAGTCCTCATGCCAATTCGTCTCCGCCCAGTATCGTTCCACTAGATATTCTCTGCGGACTTCGTTATCGGTGACTTCCACAAATCCAGGGATTTTCTGGGGGATTGATAGCTGAGAATGCTGAGATTTGTTCCCCTTTTTCACTTTTGTTTAAACTTCTAGTAACTTTATTCCATTGTGAGACTTAATCTTATGCAGACTGATTAATTCGCGGGGCACAAACACTCGCATGGGTCGCCTGTTTGCTCGAGATGTGTTACACGAATCCTTTCCGCATTGTTATTCAATAATGATGAGTATAGATTGCTAAATTCTTTCAGTGTTCTTCTGAAATTGCAAGGCTGAGCTTGATTAATATGATATTTTAGGGAAACACTGGGTGCACGGAAAACAGTTAACCTCCGCAATCGGACGAAATATCCGTCATTTAGAATTCAAGCCTATTGATTGTTTTTCCTGGGATTGAGATAAAAAGAAATAAAATTGATGCTTGGGTTTTGTTGAGCTTAAAACCCTTTAGAGCACCTGATAAAGCCTCTAGTAGAAAAAATAACAACGACAAAACAAAACGAAAAACGCAAACCCACAGCGATCCATTTGCTGTGCATTAGATACTTTCCATTGCAAATTTTCTGCGTCCGTTGTCCGTCGACAAAATTGATCACCGCAAGTGTTTCCAATTGTTTTGCTCAATGATTCGATCCTGTGAAAGCGTGGGCCATAGAACATACAAGCCTAAAACAATAATAATTTATTGGAGCAAATGTGTTTAACGTACTACGTATGCACACATGCATGTAAACACAGGATTACTGGGAAAACCCACACAGAGTTGAACACAGCAGCAAACTCACACTCTCCCCTACAAAAGAACAGGTAAGAAAAAAAGGACCAATTAATGTTCTGATATGTAACAGCAAAATATTAGTTTAGAACAACTTCTTTAAAAAAAATAAAATTATCAACGTTGAGTTGAAAAAGCACACACATTTTACACTTAAAATGTACTGCTAAATTCATATTAATAGTTCAATCATGAGACCGAGCTTGCTTAAACATGTTATGATACTAGGCAGTCTTGCAAGTCACTTGAGCAGATCTCCGAGCAGGGGCGAAGCGTCTATATAATCAAATAATCACTGTTTCCCTTCCTAATTTTGAAACATTGTCGCTGTCAAATTCACCTATAAACGTAAACATCATAAATTAAATGTAAAAAGACGTTCATAATCAACAATGAACAGTATGCCTAACATTCAAAAAGGTTTCACTGCCACAGAAATAGCCTGCTAACCCCTCTCGGGTCACTCCATAAGCAGTCACAAGCTTTGATTAAGTAAGCTTAAAGTGAAGCTGGAAGAGTCTACCAATAGAGTTGAAGGGAACAGGTCCATAGCAGTCAAAACTGTTTCATTGCCTTAAATACCCTGTTCACCCCTTTGGGGCCACAGTTATAAGCAGTCGCAAACTCTGATTATGTAAGCTAACTATTACACTGGTCGAGTCTACCTCACATGTGAGGGGAACTAACTCCTAACAATCTCTTGACTGCTGCAAGACAGTGTTTGCTTTTTTTCCTCGACTTTTTACCGTCCTATAATCAGATCATGACCCCGATTATCATATTATGTATTATGACACCGCCTCCTGGCTGCGAAAGGCTAGACAAAAACAGCCAAATGTGAAATTTAAAAAAAAAGGATAATTCTCATGTTCTAGCAAAGAGTTAGACTCATGGGTAGATCTAAAACATATATATCTAGTACTGACATCTCTGCTTCTTTGCTTTGTGTTTGAGTATTCACATCTAAAGTTAAATTAAATTTTAGTTGGAATTAATATTTAATAAGATACTTTCCCGATTATTTTGGGGGTTGAACATACAATATGAATTCCGGATTTGTTTTCATTCACAATTCACAACTCAGAGAGCTATTACAACAGGGACACCCCATGAGCTATATTGTCAAACCAGACAGTAACAAATGCGCGAGACATAGGTAAGTCGCGGCAATACCATTATGGACTCTAATTCTTCTCTAATTTCCACATAACCAAAGTCAGTTTACTTCCCCCCCCCCCCCCATACTTCCTTTCTATCTCCCACCCAATCTCCTCATTGTCTGTCTGTCTGTCTGTCTGTCTGTCTGTCTGTCTGTCTGTCTGTCTGTCTGTCTGTCTGTCTGTCTGTCTGTCTGTCTGTCTGTCTGTCTGTCCACTCTTTTCCCCTCTCTTACTCTCTATCTCTGTCTGTCTCTCATTGTCTATCTCTTTCTCTGTTTCTTTCTTGGTCTCTGTCTCCCTGTCTCTGTCTCTATCTTTATCTCTATGTGTCTCTATTTTCTCTATACTTTTTATCTCTCTTCCACTCTCGGAATTTGATAGGGGGTTTTATGGCCTTATAATTCTAATTCATAGTTTCTCTTCTCTCTCGCGTCTGTCTTCAAAACTGTTACTCCCTTCCCTGTTACCCGGTAGCAAACTATGATATCTAAAAGTCAATCTGCGGAGTGCATTTTGAGTAAAACTATCATGAAAACCCCCCAAAATATTCCATTTGTCTCATGCCCTACCTTTTTACCGTTCTTTTCCTGCCCGCAATTCTACGCAATGCGTGGCTCTCTTTATACTCGGCCAGTTTGCCGGATCTAAAACTGTGTACATTCCTATTTAACATTGAAATCAACAACCTGGGTTTTTTCTATTTAAGATTTAAATACAGAGGCAGATCGTTTCACCATCACCCCTTCCCCCACCCCCCGCCCCCCTCACGTACACTGTGAAAGGATTTAGAATCTCTTTCCCTTTCTTGAATTAGTATATTAGTATAACATTGATAGAAGTGATTGATTTATACAATTTATGAACACATGCTTCCTCTGTATCGGATAGGCATTTTGATAGTAACAATAACAGCCTTTTACATGTAGGTGGGGTTTTTTTCGGGGGGGAGGGGCAGGTTAGTTTCTGTGAAGTTGAGATTGGCAGCTATTTAAATCGTGCAACCCTCAAAACATTGTTCTTTGAATTCCAACCCTCGTCTGTGGTGTTGCTGTTATGTGCTTCGCCGTAGCACGCAGGAGACCCCGGATTCAATTTCTGAGTGGAGACAATTTCTATTGAGTATGTGAGTCTTTCTGATGGAATGTTGTATCCCACTCATCCGTGGCTGGACAGGCAGGGTCGAAGCCCGCTCCCTAAATGATCTGAATTGTGTCGATGAGGGTGTAAAACAACTAAATCTACAATAAATAAATTGAATTGCAAGGAAACTCAGTGATATATCATTTACATCTTTTTGGAGGTGTTGAAAAAAAAAGGCCCCAAGTCAGTTCAACGTTTGATGTTTAGAGGTTTAAAACTTCTTCAAAACACAAAGAAATGTGTTTGACATTACTCCCGCCCTCCCCCCTCCATTTTTCTGAAATGTTTGAATCGATGAATCCCAATGAACTAGTTTACCGATGTGAATAAAGCTTTGAGAATTATTATTTTATGTTTCTTCCTTTTAAACGTTTTGGGGTTTTGCAGCCCTCGTATACTTGGCAATCTTTTCCATGCTGTACCCATTCTACGAAACGGAACAAAGGCTTACTATTATTTTTAAAGGAAGGGTACCCGTAGCTCGGCAAGCATTAGAACTTCCGATGGAACGTCGTATCTCCGACATGATAGTGGGGAAGCCATTGTATCCTTCTAAATTAAGCATATTCTTAGACAAAAGGATTTTTATTATGTAGTGTGATCTCGTATCATCCGAACTGGGCAAACGGCGAAGAAGTAATAAGGGAAAAAAACGTCTTAGACGTAATTTATTATTACTTGTTTTGTTTTTTTAGATGATTGTCGGGTCATGAATTTCTGTGTCTTTCCACAGAGAGAAACGCCCAAGGGCACTTTGTAGTATGGGGTTTGAACTATTTGTTCTTCAATGACATAATAACAAGAGGACTTATTCGGATCTGGCTCTCCTACCTTCACATTTCTGAAATAAATGAATGAAACAAAAGACTAGTAACGGTAGAGAACGAGGGGGAGTAAGTCACGTGTGTGGTGAAATACAGCTAACGCGGGAGGAAATTCAGTTTTAGTCCATATTGTGTAATAGTTGGACATTGCTTGACTCAAATCTCTGATCCTACCTCATAAACAACCGTAAATATTGAAAAGGGCACTAGCACCAGGCCATGTTGACGTGGGAGACACAAGACGAGGCTGGTTTATAAATAATCCCCCACGTCATGAGGACACTAATCATATTTTCTCCTTGGCACATTTCGGTATTTATTTTGCACTTCATCTGTAGTGTTACTCCTTTATTTGGACAACCCCCCAACCCCCCCCCCTAACAAAACC
>NW_004797456.1:151732-167299 GCF_000002075.1 Aplysia californica
TATTATCATTATTATTATAATAACAATTGAGATTGTGATTTTGATTATTATCATTAGTGGCAGTAGGTATTTATGTTGTTATTATTGCTGTCATTGTTATTAGTATTATTATAAACCCACATACACACCTCCTTTCCTCAGATACGAAGGACCATGTCCCATCTACGAGTGTGTCCCGTTGCCCTCCTCTCCTTCTCCCCCTCCTTCCTCCCCTATGCCCTCCCCTCCTTCCTCCCCTATGCCCTCCCCTCCTTCTCCCCCTCCTTCCTCCCCTATGCCCTCCCCTCCTTCTCCCCCTCCTTCCTCCCCTATGCCCTCCCCTCCTTCTCCCCCTCCTTCCTCCCCCATGCCCTCCCTTCCTTCTTCCCCCATGCCCTCCCCTCCTTCTCCCCCTCCTTCCTCCCCTATGCCCTCTCCTCCTTCTCCTCCTCCTACCACCACTTTACCGCCTCCACTTACTTCCCTTCCCCCTACCCCAGTTCACTGTGGATTTCATGACTTGTTCTTCGGGCATTATCCCCCGTGGGTTCACCACCCATCTCCCTTCATGCCCTCCCCACCATCTCCTTTCATGCCCTCCCCACCATCTCCCCCCATGTCCTCCCCGCCCACAACCACCCCTCCCTCAACAACAACCACCCCTCAACACCCCCACCCCCCCCACACACACACACACCATAACAACAATAACAAAAAACAAACATCCCCCGAAAAAAACAACAACAACAAAAAACCAACAACAACAAAGCAAACACCCCTCCCCCAAAAACAACAACTGCAATAACAAACAAAATACCCCCACCAACAACAAAACAAACAAACAAAAAACTTAACACAACTAAACAGGTTATCTCGAATAGCTGGAGTATTGATCAGGTAAGGTCACAGTTGAGGAGGAAGAAAGTAAGTGGGGAGAAGATACACTGAAGAAACGATCGCATTTAACACCTGGACAAACAAGCACACCTATAAACGTGTTATTCTACGTCTGCTCGGCGTTGCACTCACTGCAGGTGTTCTGCCCGTACTTCTGTTGCTTTACAACGGGAATAAATAGTCAAATTATCTCCAAGAAGGCTACCGTGGCGCGGAGAGGGATGAAACGTAACGAAAAAGACAAATACCTTCTGGTTTCAAGTGTTTCATATTTCTGAGAGGAATGATGAGCATTCGGAGGAAGATTGAAGGTGAAATCGGATTATTAGGACTGACGTCAGGATCCTCTTAGAGTAAGTGTTGTTAGAGTTAGTGCTATGTTAGCTCACTAGATGACTTACTGAATAGGAACGAAACAGAATTGACTCTTTTGTTGGATCTTTACTTAAGAAGGATGAATAATTCGTTTTGTATACCCCTTAGCACCCCCCCCCCCCAAGGACTTCTTTCATGTCTTAATACCCTATAATTTCCCCCCAATTACCCAGCCAGCCGTCATCCTTTGTCCATAGTGTGCGACCAGTGATAAGAATAACGGCTTCCAACAGACGAAAGGATCGAGCGTATAGACATTTTTATGCATCTGGAATTGCTTTTGCAGCCGTCCATTCTAGCCCTTTATTCGTCGTGATGATTTCATGTAACACTTTAGGTAAATGTAATAGAAACAGGTCATAAAATCAATTGTGGGCTCTTTTGTATGCCATCGTTATCCTTTAAACGTCCTTACTAAACCCATCAGTGGATGAGAGATGAATTATTGTTCCTGATGTTGCAATTGAACTGCAAGTTATGAGTCTTCTACGAGCGCGTATCTCTTTATCTTTCAGAGCGAGATAATCTCTAGTGGAGACTGACATTAGTCTTTTCAAAGGTGTTGGAACCATTTTATGAGGAAAACTAGTGTCAAAGTGGAAATGGCAAAACCTCAATGAAAAAAACAAAAACAATAAGGAAATAGGCAGCCACTTCGCTCCCGTGACGTTTCGTCGCTCAAAAGCCCCGTCACAGACAGATTATCTCCCCTATGAGAGTTCATTGTTTATCACCAAATGCTACACGACTTACTCCAGTCAAAAGGGCCACTAGTCAGGAGGGATCGGTATAACTTGTAAAAAAAACAACAACAACACGTACTGCTTTTTAAAGGTTTTAGGGGTTTTTTTTCGCCTTTATTGCTTAAAGAGAGAATAACTCTGAATTTCATAAGTTGGTGTGGAGACCTAATCTTAAGACAGGCAGAGTTTTGGGAAGACTTTCTTCCACTGCAAGCACTGGATTGGTTTGACAGCGATAGTAATCTTTTAGATAATAAAGTCTTTAAATACTTAAGTTTACCGATATACCAGCTACACTTGGTTTTTAAAAAAAAGTTGCAGCTTGGTTCCCCTGTCGATGTTTAAATTTGCAAGCTCTTGGGTGCAGCTATAAAAAAGATTGGTCAGTCATTTCCATCTAAGTAGGCCTGCGCAGAGAATGAATGTCGACAAAAATGATGATTGTAAAAGTTTTCCCTTTGTGAAATTTCGATCCTGCCTGTTAGAGTCAAAACGATGGTTTTGTATCGCATTAGATGGATGGAGAGACACAACAAAATAGACTGCCAACCTTGGGAACTGGACTCGCGTTTTAGTTTTCCTTCGTGCAGAGGTGAACAGAGTAGAATCTTACCCCACAAACACTGTGTTCTGAGAAAGAATAACATTATTAGCTATAAAGGAAATTTGGGCTTGTCCAGCTGAAAAAGAACACTACCGGAGACATTTATTTTCACATATTATATTAACAAACCTTACATACACAGAATAAATGGGAAAAGACTGACTGACAGAGAGGTAAAGACAGAAAGAAAGAAAGAGAGAGAGAGAGAGAGAGAGAGAGAGAGAGAGAGAGAAAGAGAGAGAAAGAGAGAGAGAGGGAGAGAGAGAGGGGGGCGGAGAAAGAGAGAGAGAGAGAGAGAGAGAGAGAGAGAGAGAGAGAGAGAGAGAGAGAGAGAGAGAGAGGGAGAGAGAGAGGGGGGGAGAAAGAGAAAGAGAGAGAGGGGAAAGAGAGAAAGAGAGAAAGTGACCTTTCACAGAATGGGAACGGGACAAAACACATCTTTTCCCACAGTTTCGTTTTACGCTTGCGTCCATTTTTTGGGTTATTGCTACGGCGCACGTGACCAAACTGAAACAAGCCGTATACTGTATTGGCTTGGACAGCTCCTCTTTTTAAACGGGTCGTGCTCAGCCCTCGTAGCGGTTTCTTGGGATGGAAGCGAAGAAAAATAGACAAGAAAGACGCCCATATAGTGATCTATAGACGGATGTCTTGCCGGGGGGGGGGGGGGGGGGGTAGAAAGGTAGAAATTTACTGTTTGTGTTTGATGATGATGATAATAATAATGATTCTAATAACGCAGATACTTTTTTTAGAAGCCACTCTCATACGATACAGCTTTGGGTACTTTACAATACATTCACGTTGCAGAAAATACATGTGAACGAACGTTCATCCATACGTTCATTAGATAAACGCGAACACTAGCACATAAATGTACATTCCATCACAGCACATTCGATGACGAAATTCTCTTCACATTAACATTTAAGAACATAAAAGTATTATGAATAAGAAGAAATTACCATAAAGGTGGGGTTGCATTATAAGTATTGTGTATAAATATTTTGTCTACTACGCTTTATCTCTCAACTGTTGGGGGAGACAGTTCCTGATAGATGGGGCTAGATGAGAAAAGGACCCCCAAACGAGTCTTGGACCTCCTTTCCCAAGAGCCGTCAAGAGAGGCTGATTTCCCGAACTTAACGATCTTGGTAGAGCATACATTTATTGAATGAGATTAATGTTAACATATTTATAGCAAAGGACAACAGTCTTGTAAGTAATTCTAGTTTTAGATTTTGTTTTGGCAGCATATTTGAAACGTGTGATGGTCCTAAGAGTTAGAAAAGAACTCAAAGATTTTAAGCGTTGTGAGTAAAACATAATGCTTTCATTCATACAACCACGTACTCTTCATTAACAGATACTAGACCCTTTGGATTACATAATAATGTCTTTGTTTCTCTTTTTTAAACTGGAGTGTGTTGTCTAGTATTATGTTTTAACGTTATCATCGTCTTGGTCCATATTTAAACGAGTCAGTATCCGATCGCGTTTGAAGGAAAGCGTCTTAACAATGTAAAAGTCGTTGTTCTGTGCTGAAAAAACAAACAAACATTAAAAGACTAACTGGCGCATAGAATACAGAGATGGGGAATGAGAAAGAATTACTACGACAATTTTTTAGATGTAGGTGTTTTTTATACCCCTATCAATACAGTTTAGATTATTTAGGAATCGGGCTTCTTATCCTGCCTGTCATGATACAATATACCAACAGAAAGAGTTGGAGTCTCCCCACTCAAGAACTGAATTCAAGTCTCCTGCATGCGACGGCAAACCGTCTAAACAGAGCTACATCATAGATGGCTGGGACTTATCAGTGGGGATTTCAGTTATATATGAGGCAAAAAATTAAATGTATTAGAGCTCAAAAAGACGAAAAATATTCTGTTTGACAAAAGATGATTAACAAAGGCGCACTAAAGTACAGGAAAGAGAACTAATTCTGTAAGAGACATATTGTTTCTTCAATAAGGCAACAAAAAAACTGAGTCAAAAAGGAAAACGAAATGAAGGCTTTCAAAACAAACACGACATTGTAAATATATTTTCAAATTTTTTTTTTTTTTACTTTAAAAAAGTAATCTCTCGTTTTGTATTCCTGCATCACCAGAAAAAATGTGAGAAATTGTCAAATCAAGAACCCATGATAAACAAAACATCTTCGATTTCCCTCCAAAATGAAAGTAAATAGATATTCGATTTCGTAAACAGAAATGAAACAGCTTTCGCATCTTTTGTATCTTTAGAGGGATGCACAGAATTGACCTTGTAATCTTTGTAATCTTAAACCCCTGTGTTTGATAGCCTGGCTGCTGTATCCCACCCACCCCCCCCCTCGAGAAATGATATCGAAAGTTTGGACTAAATGGCTAGCCGAAAGGGTTATGGGAGTGCGTGAAAGAGTTTGTTTACTACGGATGTCAGACTGTAAAACTATCGCTTTAACTCGAGTAGATTTTCATGATAAACGCGACAGGATGTTTAGTGTTTTGGAAACGTAGATATTGCACCCCCCTCACCCCTTTCTATCACATCTAGGTTTGATATTTGATTCCAATTTAAACATTGTTGTGTCAGTGACGGATATATATCAACCAGTTCTTTATCACCGTGAGTTGTTTTTCAGTAAATTGTCCTGGTCAGCCTCCAGGTACTGAGCAAAACATTATTTCAGGAAAAAATTAAATCCCTGCGGCCGAAGTATCTACAGGTTTGCAAACATTTAGTGGTTGTGTCAAAAGCGTATTGGTGCAGACAGATGGTTTGGCTGTTTTGCATTGATCGTTTGTTTCTGTAGATATTCAACCTGTGCAGTATGTATTTTTATGCTTTTGATCGGCATCTTTTAAAGTGTCCTGGTATCCAAGTAACCCTTGAATTGCCGGGCTCAATTTTTAAATTTATCACAATCGAACGCTCGCTAAATATAGGCAATAGCTACAGAACCGGATGATTTACAAAGTTGCCCTATCCAGCTTGTTTTTCGTACATTATTTCGGCTGCGCTGGGTGAGAAGCTCACAACATCTTTTTTCTCCTTGGTCAACGATGAAATCGTTACCAAATTAGGTTGACATTAGACAGAATACAGATTCTTTTGCCCACAGGCAAATGGCGTCCTTTAATGAGCTTCTGCTCTCGTGACGATGGATACCCCATTTCAAATCCTGCCAGGCGGGGGTTGGGCTCTGACGAGAATTAGGCAACCAAGAGCAAAGTATGAGGACCCCACACTTCCTGTGCCCCCATTGCATCATACATTCCCGTAGGAAGATCAGCCTAATCAGCCATCAGCCTCCATCCTCCCCACCTCTCCTTGATGTAAAATCAAGGTCATCTTACCTTTGTAAAGGCGAACATCGTCTCTGGGGCCTGATGAGAAATGTAAACGTTAGGCACAGAGAGCCATGTTACGATATTTGTATACCTCTGTACCTGTTGAAATCTTGTAGTGCTGAATGCTTAATCACACCCAAGCAATTTTCCTTATCTCGACGTAGGCCTACGTCATAGTGAGTTAGCGCTCGGGAGCAAAAGCAACTGTGTCACAACGCAATGGAATCAGGTGCTCGTTAAAATTAAGACATAAAAATAATATAGAGCTATTGGTATTATATGACAGCTTGTTCATTTGCCTTGCTTTGAGTGAAAAAATACTCCTTTATCTGGAATAAAAAACGAGATATTTGCGATTGGAGGAGATGGGGCTTGCCTGGTTGGGTGGTGTCATGGGTAAAATTATCGAGAACGTATCCAAAGTCGTGTGACTTTTAAAGCTTATGTCCTTGGAAACTGCAACATTTTACTTAGTCTTTGGTTCATGTCACTGACAATAATTTTTCAGAAAAATACACTGAAGTCTGATATTGAATGGACGAAAAAAAGAAAAATGTAAAAGTGAAATAGATTTAAGTCGGAAAAAAAATGCCGGCGTGAAGAAAAAGGTTGGTTTCTCCGATTACGTAATTATGACAAGCGCCTGATTTCACCCCGATGTAAACAAAATTGAAATTGTTTGGCAAAAGTTGTACAGTCGAAAACGTATTTGCCTAATCAGGTTACGTTTGATTGAAAAAAAAATCTTTAGACTTTAATTGGGACGCTAACATGACCCAGCCCCCTCCCCCAATAAATAAAGGTAAAGAAATCGATAATCAAGTGCACTGCGCTGTTGCACACAGGGCAAATTCATTTTCTGTTCGTCTTTACATTTTGACCTTTTATTAGATCTGTGATCCCTTGCATTCTCCAATGTATTACTCATCAATCATTTTTGTAGCTGACAACGGGACAGGTGAGGGAATTCTCACTACTACTCATGTGACACAGTTCTTGTTTCATTTGCTAAAATTGGTTGCATGGGCATTTAAACTGAGCTGACAGATTGATCCGTGAAAAGCACTTTAACGTACAAAATTGTTTTTATTAAGAAAGAGAAAGAAAACGGTTTCATTAAGAACATTCCTATTGATTTGCGATCGCCTTCTTTTGAGGATTGTTTGGGGTTTAAGGGTTTGAGTCCTGATAAAGATGTGAGTCTTGTAATAGGAAGAAATGTATATACATGAGAGAAAATAATACACTTTGGAAATTGTCAACGAGATAGAATCGGGAGAGGACTGACTAAATATTAGTATACAAAGAACTTCAAAATTATAATATGCCTAAAATATTTGTTATTATTTATTTTGCATTTTGAAAAACTTATGAATGCATGTGATCCCCTAAATTAAAGAAGTGGCCTTGGTTTTCTTTTTTAGACTCTTAAGACTATATAATGCTTCGTTTGCTGAAATCAATCATTCTTATAGACGTGGCAATGCGTCAGTATATTCGGCCTAGTCAGAAGAAGAAGAAGAAGAAGAAGAAGAAGAAAAAGAAGAAGAAGAAGAAGAAGAAGAAGAAGAAGAAGAAGAGGAAGAAGAAGAGGAAGAGGAAGAGGAAGAGGAAGAGGAAGAGGAAGAGGAAGAGGAAGAGGAAGATGAAGAGGAAGAGGAAGAGGAAGAAGAAGAAGAAGAAGAAGAAAAAGAAGAAGAAGAAGAAGAAGAAGAAGAAGAAGAAGAGGAGGAGGAGGAGGAGGAGGAGGAAGAAGAAGAAGAAGAAGAAGAAGAAGAAGAAGAAGAAGAAGAAGAAGAAGAAGAAGAAGAAGAAGAAGAAGAAGAAGCGAGGGACATTCCGACACAAACTGTGCATTGTCGATATCCCGCGTGGCGGAGCCGATGCCATTTCTGGGAGTATATTAAAATATTATGATGCAAAGTGCTAGTCGGAAAAAGGGTGAATATTTTCGCTGTAGAAAGTCTTTTCCATAGACATCAATAGCTACGCACTCATCTGCAATGTAAAACGTAACTTGTCTACTACTATACTTTGTTCCCAACTTTAATTCAAAGTAAAATCTAATGACCTTAATTCAGCGTGAGAAGGTATACAGGGACTTCATAAAACCTTAAATCTCGCCAGCCAAAAGCAACCCTTTCTTGATCGGAGAAAATGGTGTAACATGCAAGTTGAACCTTTATGGACCTTCCCATATTAGCATTATCATCACAATGATTTGCAGTATCATCATGATTTCGATTAATTGGTAAAATATATGTCAATGTCACACATGTCTTGAATATTGTTTTATGATGAAAACGGTGATTTTCTGGTGAAATCCTTAAGATATAACATTATGTTTTGTGTGGTTCGTTTGTAAGGAATATTTCCAAGACGCCTTGAAAAATATGGCAATGGCCACAACATGAAAATTGTAAATTTTGAGCTAACGGGGTCGGAAATTCCAATAAAAAAATTCTGGATATTGAAAATGATTGAAATTGGCATCTGATTTAGGAAAATCTCTGAATGTCCACGATATTTAATTTTCATAAGCCTTTTTATTTCGCCTATAATAGAGAGTTCAGGGCTAAATCGATTAAATGGCGAAAACCCAACGTCCAGATCGTAATAAGATATGATTATGTCATCCTCTTCCTTGTGAAAGAGGGGAGAAATCAGCTTTTTTGTTTTAAAAAAGTAAGCTTTTTTCAACTCACCTTCGACACAATTTAGATTATTCAAGAGGCAAGTTTCGACCCAGCCCATACGGGTCAATTCGGATTGAGATTTCAACAGAAAGACCACGGTCCTCGATTAAAAGAACATTGTCTTACAGGAATAGAAACGGCTGGCCGTGGTCATTAATCTGTGTTTAGACAAGAGGGCTAGAATCTACTTTCACCTAGACTGAGATGCAAAAAAGGGAAAACTATAGACTACACCTGACTTGGGTTTTACATGGATGGTCACAGCTGTAAATCGACAAGAAAGGCGCACTAACTGTGACTCAATACAAGGCAATGAAAGAACCAAGTGATATTGTATTTAATAAATAATTAAATTATTATTATTATTATTATTATTATTATTATTATTATTATTATTATTATTATTATTATTATTATTATTATTATTATTATTATTATTATTATTATTATTATTATATTGTATTTAATTTTATTGTGATTTATCTATAGCCCAGTGAAAGTATAAATAGAATATGATAGAGGATTACATCTTTTGTTATAGATATCCGATTCTAAACTGTGCAGCAGCCCTTTCAGTTTTTATTTCAGTCTATGCCAGTATCAATGTCATCGATCTTTTGAACAGATGTGTGAGCATTTCATGCCGCTTTGTTAAATAATGTGTATTCATTTAGTTACATTGTTTCCTTTTGGGTAGAAATGACAGAATGAGCGTAAATATAGCCTTAACTTCACGTTATTGTCAGTCTCTTGGACACTGCTTATGAACATAGACAGAGTGCACCTATGGCGCTCATATGACCTTAAGCAGTTGCGAGTGCCGTAAAACCTTACTAAAACTGAGAGTGCACGTACACGAAACCAAAGGTAAGATTTCAATGACCTGAAACTAGTGTGATCCTTTAAGCGGTATAATAAGTAGTGAACATGTACATAAGCTCAGTCCGTCAATATCTGAAGATGGCAAATGTATCTGTAGAAGGGAATCTTTTAAAAAAAGAAATAATAGAAATAAGGATCGAGATGATTTGTGGCTTCTGCTATCAAACTCACTTCTTTTCCCTGGTACATCATTATAAAATCATTTGCACCGTCAGTAATAAATCATTTTGAGCCGTTGCTTCCATTAGAAACAAAAAATGTTTCCAAATTGTTGATCTATCTATCTATCTATCTATCTATCTATCTATCTATCTATCTATCTATCTATCCTCCAGGCCATTCATCTGCCTGTTTACCTGCTTGTCTGTATGGACGTCTGTCTGTCTACATGCCTCTCCTTTGATCCCACGATATACAGTCCTGCTTGTTGAATCCAAATATCTGCGTATCTGGTTATCTGAGAGATTTTCAGTTTTCCTATCACATCAAAAAGCACAAAAAAATCAAAATTTTGAACTGGGCATAAAAATAGATAATTTTGTTATAGAGTTGGCAATACCAGGGGCTGATTTTATGCAATAATGTTCTCCTATAACACTATTTAGGCTGTCTGGTTTGTATTTTGTTTAAACTTTCTTTTCACTTCATGAGGATTTTCTAAAGCCGGCCTTACCTCTGAGTAGACAGCTTACTTAGTGTTGGGCTCTTCTACACTTACTAGTGTACTAAATTTAGAATATTTGTTTTGTTGGAGAGGGGCGCCTCTAATGAACCTTATCGTTAATGATTCTTACCATTTGATATATATATATATATATATATATATATATATATATATATATATACATATATATATATATATATATATATATATATATATATATATATATATATATATATATATATATATATAGTTTAAGTACAGGTTTAACTAGGTAAGATCTTCGCCTAGCCTTCTCGGATAAGGGCGAAAAATCTCAAACATCCAGTGTGCAAGTTGCGCAAGTTAAAGATACTCTCTAGCTTCAACAGCACAAAGTCATCAATGAATCAGCCCATTTACAATTATAATTCTACTGTGCATTTGAACTTGAGATGTTACTGCCTCCTCCACCGCTTTGGGAATTGATTAAAGACACTTCAGTCAGTAGCACCGCCCCAGGGTATATATTATATATATTATAATATATATACATAAAAGTGTAATATATATATATATATAAATATATGTATATTTATATATTATATTATATATATATATATATATATATATATATATATATATATATATAATATATATCTATATATATATTATATATTCAAAAATTATATCTTTTACCTTACGTTCGTTTTACTGTCTCCGACCTATACTGGCACTTTAAACCTCTTGTTTGGGATACACTGATAGCAGTTTTGTATTACACTGGACCATGATTCAGGCAGCTCTGTTTCGAATCCTCTGCATGACGTGTTCTAATTCTGGTTCATTACAAAACTTTCAAAGATCTCTTTTTGCTTGGTTCTATTGGACATGATATATACAAAATTAAAAACCATAACAGATCGCACTATCTAATATTTGACCCATTTTGTTTGGTCGTAAGGGATATGGACTTGACATTTAAAGGTCTCCCCTTTTAAATGATTTTTAAAGCCTTTATAGGGCGCTCAACCTTATAAATACAGCACTATCTAATCTATTGTTATAGAATCTCCATTTTTGTACTAACGGGGATAACAATAACACATGATTAGAGATCCATTCGCTATCTCCTACATCCAAAGGAGTCATGACATACCAAGCACAGCAGCTGTGACATCATTGTCTTATCATATCGTTCTTATCCCAGACGCCCTGGTTCACCATCTTGGCAGCTTCTACATCTCTCCATACCTCTGTTATAATTGCTCTGCAACCCGAGTATTTGACAATAAGAATTCCGGCACCGGGAATGAATATCAGCCCCATATCTTCTCTGTCTCTCAACGCGTCTGATATAATAGGCGTGGTAACCTGAGCAGTTGACAGAAATAAAATATAAAGAAACACATTTCTTGCAAATCATTATATCCGGTTCTCATAAAAACAAGATGCGAAGAAATAAAACACACTTACACAATGCTTGAAATCTAAACCGATAAACGATCTTCAAAAATACTCCGAAGACAGGATATTGTGACCCCGAAACACGAAATTCATAAACGTGACGAGAGGGGAATGCAAACGCACCAGCAGGAGACGGAAGTCATCTCCATCAGTGATTTGTTTGAGGAATGTCTTCTTCTTTTAAGTCCCTGGGTAGTAGAATTTTTACTCACATGCCCAGTGTTTGACGTCCGGTAACACGGCGGGACATCGTCCCCCCAGGCTGACCATTGGTAAACTCATGAGGTTTTGTAAGCAGAGAAGGTCAGGTTTCTGATGTGACATCACGGGAGGTATACATCATAAGAACCCGTCTGACAGATGGGTGCAATTTGGTTTTCATGACGTAATATCTTGAGCTTTGACTAGCCCTCCCATTCCATCCTCTCCCCACATGTATGAAAAAAACAATAACAACAAGAAACAATAAATGTGCCATCCTCTTTATTGAGCAGGCTGTTGAGTAATTTTGTGATTCGCTTTGTTTCTTCTCCTGCGGTTGCATTACCTTACCGTACCCCAAATACCATAACGATATCAAAATATCCCCCAATACATGCATGTTTTAGACATGGCACTTGATGACGATTATCCAAAAAATGGAAGTTAAGCTTATAGTTATTCTGAATACATTAGCGTTAAATGCCAACCAGTCTAGTTTCCATATAGTTATGTGTAGAACAGTAGATTTATAGGCTCAGGTGAACTGAAAATATTAGAGGCGCTAATTCTCTTGAAATGATTGAACATTGCGCGATATTTATCTATTGCTTTATTACTAAACAACCAGACACCATTGCAGGTCAGTCTGGATATTTTACCTTAAAGTTGTATTGTTATTGATCCGTTTCAGGAATAACGATAAGTGATATTATGCTGTTTTGATTTTGCTTATTTTCCTTCATGCTGAAAGGTACATATATTTGCAACCTTGTAAGAGTTCGGACGGTAAAACGCCTGTATCATCCTTCACAGGTAGCAACATGAGTAGAAATTTAAACTTACATCAGCGTCATGGAAAGGCCAAGTAAATACCTCGACAGGCTTCCTTTGAATCTTGCTCCAGCTGCAGTGCTAGAATGAGTCAGATTTGAAGCATTTTTAAGACACTGTACGCGCTCAAGTCGTGACTTACGACTTAATTAAAATTAGAAGGGTAATTTGAAAAGAACCGGCATCTATGTCGTAGCAGTTAAGCGCTTCGCCCTCGCCCACAGGAGATTCGGGTTCAATTTCCGACCGATGGAAAAGTAGTTGTATGGCCCACAGGTCAGTGGTTCAAAGGTATTTGCTTTTCCAGATGATCCCAGAGACAAAAATTGCAATCAATTTGATTTGGTCAAATGACACAGTTAAATAATCTCGCCATAATCTATCATTATACATTTTAGGCCGAAATAGAAATATTCGAATCATGAGTCAAAATCTCCCAGTCAAGGCTCATGATGATATTTCCACTAGTATCAGTCTTAAAGATCAAAACCCGTTCACTAAATGTGTAGAAACATCATTAAAATCTAACCATTAATAGTTGACGCACCATAGTGAAATCAGGTGCTCGTCAAAGTAACGAAATTGGAGAAAATAGTATTTTCCGTCAGTTTGGGAATTTTTATCGAACTTTGAATTTTTAGCTCAACCACTTTCATGTCCATATATAAAAAAAAGATTTCCATGTGAATTCTACAGAGAAACATTGACTAAAGGTACAAAATGTGTTAATTTACAATTTTGAAAGATTCTTCTGCTTTTGGAGTTACCAAACTTTGGCAGCCATTTTCTCGACAATTTCACCCCTGAAACCAGGAGATCTCTCCTCCTTCAATCGCAGTTGTCTTGACTTCTATTGAAGACGGACGGAATAAAATTTCAGATGATACAAATAATTCCACATGCCCAAAAATTTACGAGCGCCTGATTCCACCGTTTTGTTCTAAGTTCGCTTCCCAATTGCGCTGTGATTCCCAACTTTTTACAATATGTAAGAATTAGTCAGAGTGATATTCATCTATTGTTTCCTTTCTGTGTTATGTAAGGATTCATCGATGAAGAAAATTTTGAAGACTTTGATCTGAATCAGTATTTCATTTATCTTCACATTTTTACAGGTCTCAAACTAAACACTAAAAGAGCAACAAAAAAAACCCAACCCAACCCATTGTTGTTTGTAAAACTGTAGCAGCCCCTACTGTACTAATTTTCACTTGGATTTTTTTTTCTAATCTATTAAACTGACGGAAGGTACACAGATAGAGATTGATTCCAGATCCCCCCCACCCTCCTAAACCCGTTCTTCTTCAATTCCCACCGTTTGCCCGTGGTAAACAGGTTAGATGCATGAAGAAAAATATCCATTTCTGTTCTAGTATATATATGCCACTCTGTCCTTTGACCTTTCTGTATCTTGCTTGTTCATTGTAACAAAAACAAAGTTGGCCCATAAATATAATACGGAAAAACCCAACAAACAGTTTCCGGAAATCCGGATGAGCTACTTTAATACGTCATATTTTTAATGGAAAGTCTCTGCGTCAATGGATACACAAGGAATTTAAAAAATCTTGTAAGGATTCAGAGAGTCAAATATGGATAATCGGTTTCCTTGAAAGAGTAATAATACATAGCCTACTGCGATAATTAGATTTTTCTGTATTTATACCTCCACTGTCTCTACGATCTTAAACCGGTGTCTCGGGGAGAAAATCGTCTTTCTGCTGGTATATTGTTTGTTTTTCAAGAATCTTTGGTCTTCTGATCTACTTTCTGCCGACTTTATGAATAATGTGTTTTAGAAACGCGCACGTAGACAGAAATGGGAAGAACATCGGAAATGTTTTAGCCGAGGTGTTGAGATGGATTTCAAGCTGATCAGGTTTCTGTTAACCTTTGAAATTAGATGGATTGCTATACGTCTTTAAGATTCCTATTCCTTTGAGGAAAAATAAAAAAGATCAAACATGAAGCAGGCATACAAACATAGCCTCTCTTCTAACTTGCACCTTTATTGGAAGCTTTCCAAAATCTTTATTCAAATGTACTCCCTCTTATTTTTCATTTTTCTGATAAAGACATACATAAAACAAGAAAAAAAATATCAGAGCGTGTCTTTAAGGGGAAAAATGCCAACGCATGATAAAATCAAAACCAATACGTTCCGTAATCCCACACGACCACTTGATTACATCAGACAGCTTAAGGCAGACAAGCAAAAAAACGGCATGGAAAGGGTACACAAACACCGGTAGAAAGAGGGGATTTCTGGAGCCGAAATGCCGATCAACAATGGCGTACACACTATGGCGAGTATTGTGATTGGCAGTAAAATTAGCACACACCCCCTCCACACTGATCAGACCGCCAGCATCAACTCATAACAGAAAAGAAGCTTCAATCTGCGTGCTATGTGTGAGTCTGGGAAAGTTGTTGCAGCTATTCTTTTGGCCTGCAATCAAAATAACAGAAATATACAGCACAGATGTAAGGTGTGCTGACAAAATGATAATGATTTACTTTTCGCAATCCGCAACTTCAATCATTTTGACAGGAATAGGAGCTACATCTCTGATTGAAAAAGAAACGAAGCATAGATTCTAGGATTGCTCGTTTCTAAAAGTTATTTAAGAAGGTTTTTCTATGTGTTTTCCTAGATTGTGTCCCGGTTTTTAGCTTTTAGTAGGGAGTGGAGACTGAAACAAGAAATTCCTTTCCTTAGATAATATATTTATCAATCAATTTACCTTTTTATTTATCCATCTACGTAATTATATTAATATTATCCTTTTCCCAGTGTTTTGGCTTTAGAGAGCCCCCACCTGTACTGCCCTCAACCACCTATCCCATTGTCAAGCACCAGAATCAAAATGAATTTATCAAAGAAAACAAAAGCTATACCCCCCTTCCC
>NW_004797456.1:168916-170307 GCF_000002075.1 Aplysia californica
AGAGAGAGAGGAGGGGGTGGGGGAAGGGGGGAGTTGCGGTGAGTGTATCCATATTCGCGCACGAATGGGAGTACGTGTTGGGGTTACATTGGTAGATGTAGATAGTGCAACACTTTTACCGTGGTTCTAAAAATAACTCGTAATGTATCGAAGAAGGTCTTGTGGTTCCCGGATTTTTGCACTTTGTTTCGAAACTGTTGCTCTGAGAGTTAATTGATAACCATGTCTTTGAATCAACTAAGGAAGGTTTCTGAATAATTGCTCTGTATAATGTTGTTAACAAAACGTATGCATCAACTGATCAAGTTCAGTTGTACATAGTAATCACCTAGTTATCTTTAAAGCCAATACTGTTAGTGTCATTTGTTTGTTTCTTAATCGTGTGTAGCATAAACACAAACATAATACTATACATACACACACACACATACACACAGGCGTACATACATTATAACTTATTTATACACACGGATGTATATATGATTATGTGCATTATAAAATATTTATTTACCCATTATCAGATGTATTATCCTGATCTAAATATAATATTATCGACTATTCACAACTTCACCCGTGTAATAACAATACTGTTTGGGGGTCTAGGTAATTGATTATTTCACAGAGTTAAAAAGAAATCGTCTCGTCCCTCAAGACAAAATGCACCCTCACCCTCCAACCTTCCTTCCCCCACCCACCACTGCTCACCTCCCTACCCCATATGTCCTAATACGCTTTACTTTAAATAAAAAAGAGAGAAAGAAACTCCTCCTGCCGAAAAACCGAAAGCCCAGGAGGGTTGGGGGGAAACCGAGGACGTGATTTCGGCAAGGACGATGAATGCGCGCGTGTGTTGCTCCTGATGCGCTTTGATCGATTGTTGATTGGCTGAGGGAAACCAAAAACCCGACTACGTGTTGTCCCTGTGAGTGAGGAGCACAGAAATTAGGATAATGAACATAGGTGCAATAACAGTAAATACGTCACCAGACTTGCCTTACAATATTCCAAGGGAGTTCTTTGATATCCTGAGACGCACTTGCCCGGGGTTTTTTTCCACTGTGGGCACTGAATTATGCTAACGAATATAAACAGTAAAGAAATGAGAAAAAAAAGTGAATATTGTGCCGGAGAGTTAGTATAATTAATATGATTCAAACGGTTATTTTTTCAGGATATTATATATTATGCTCTTTTTTTCCTTAAGTGTAGTAACGGTTCAACGCAGAAAGTATGGTCATTTCAAGAATCTTAATTTCTTTGCTATCTGTCTCAGTTTACCCTATGTTTGGAAGTCCTTTCGGCTGGAGAAGAAAGATGGTTGCGATAAGGGGGCACGCAGTCCTGGAGATTTAGAGATGTTAGAGCGAAGATGGAAAGGAATGAAGGTAGGG
>NW_004797456.1:170712-171812 GCF_000002075.1 Aplysia californica
CATAGAGAGAGAGAGAGAGAGAGAGAGAGAGAGAGAGAGAGAGAGAGAGAGAGAGAGAGGGAAGAGTGCTGGGAGAACCAGTTGGAGTTTGGGTGAGTAGTAGGACTGTACCCATTCGGCATTGACCTCACTATTCAAACATTCACGATTTTCCGTTATTCAAAGCAATTCGTAGTGTGGTAGAGCAATCCGAATGCTCTGTGAATTTTACGGACAATGGATTTTCTTCTCAGTTTTCTCAACCAGTTGTAAAATTAGAGCATAGCATCATTAAGGTAAGTACAGAAAGACTTTCTTTGTACTTTTAATGATTACGAGACATATTGATAGGTGGAGCCAACAGTAGTTATAAAACATGCATCTCTGTATATAATACACGTATAACTAAAACCCCCACAAAAAACAACAACTACAAACGTTTGCACGCAGTATTCGAATAGCACAAACTACTTCAAGTTTCGAATAGCCGATGATGTTTCGTTTCCTAAAATGCGCATTGCACAAGTAAGTGGGAACTGATGTGTCTTTGATTCCTTCATTACCCTTTACAATTTGCGGTCTAAACTTTTTGTAGAAAGTGGAGCATCGTTTGTTGAGGTTTAAATGGGATTTAGAGTACTCATAAGTAGTTGATAACACTAAAACATAAATTGATTTTGTGTTAAGAATTTCAATATTGAGTCGATGGTATTTCCCAGAAAAAAAACCCTGTTCACTGTTTCAAGTTATTTTCCATCCGTATCTCTTTATGTTAAGAAGTACTTTATATTGCCTTTACAAATGAAAGACGCTGAAACTGTACTATCTTTCAGTGCATGTGTTCAGCAAAAATACCTTGCTTTCATCTCTCGATTGACGACTAGATTTTTAAATTTATATTGCATCTATTGATATTTTTAACTTTTTGTAAATATTTTTACCTGCTACTGTCTTCACATTTGTTATCTTTTTAAAGAGCATTTACGGTTTGCTGAAAGTCAACACTTACAACTCTAGCGAGAATCGAACCAGGGACTTAGGAGTGCAAGGCGAGTACCGTTGACACTAAGCTATAACATAATACTTAACTGATTTAATACCCCTAATTCCCCCCCCCCCCT
>NW_004797456.1:174095-175382 GCF_000002075.1 Aplysia californica
ACACACATAAATTCACACACTAACACGAACAGGGCATTCACACATATACTTTATCTACAACTAATCTTATTAAAGAACCCCTCTCCACCCCCCCCAAACACACACACACACAAACACACACACACACACACACACACACACACACACACACACACACACACACTTACAAACAGAGAGAGGTCAACATTCAATTAAGAAAAATAAAACCTGTCTGGTTATCGATTTCTATGATCAGCCTTTAACGATGAGCTCATTCACTCAGATGATTATTTGTTTAATCGGAATGGCCGGCAGGAGTTACACTGCTAGTGTTTACTTCATCAACTGGACGTCGTTTTGACCTTCAAGAAAGCATTACATCGGCAAGATGCCCAAATGTACTGATCCGAAAATGTTGAAAGATTTTTATTGCAATTTTTTAATCTGTGGTATTGGTTACTTGTGTTTTGAAATATTACTGTTGAAATTCAAGTACTCTAAATGTTGAAAAGGTAGAAAAAGATACAGAAAGTGGGCACAAATGTTAAAAACCTAAAACACTTTTTTTTGGTTTCTTCGTCCTGATTTAAAAAAAAAATAATTTTCTATCTAGGCTTAATACTTTTGAACTGCTTGCCGTCGATCAGGCACTTAATGAAGTTTCACCCAGGTAGACATGCAACTGTACATCTTTTGCCCCTGCTGATAGTTTAATTAAGATCTCCCGCGGTAGAGAACTGAGAAGCCAAAGGGGAGAGAGAAAGAAGGAACGGAATGGAGAGGAGACGAATGAAAGGAATGGAGAGGAAAATAAAAAGTAGACTGCAAGAAATGAAAGAAAAGCGACACGTTTAAAATACTTGTAATATATACAAACTTGGACACCAGCCCATGCAAGCAGCCGGGACGGCATGTACAAACAGCAAGAGAGAGAGAGAGAGAGAGAGATAGATTGAGAAAGAGAGATAATTAGGGGAGAGAGTGAAACAGACAGACAGACAGACAGACAGACAGACAGACAGACAGACAGACAGACAGACAGACAGTGGCAATCAGACAGACAGGTAGACAGAGAGAAAGAGAGAGTGAGAGACCGTGAGAGAAAATATGAGTTATTCACATCAGAAACAGGCAAATACAGATATAAAGAAAATGAGAGAGAGGAACAGTGAGAGAGGGAGAGAGGGAGAGGGAGGGAGAGGGAGGGAGATAGAGAAAAAGAGGGAGATAGAGAGAGAACGATATATGTGTATATATATATAAAGAGAGAGAGAGTGAAAGAGAGAGAGAGAGAGAGAGAGAGAGAGA
>NW_004797456.1:178297-179399 GCF_000002075.1 Aplysia californica
TGTGTGTGTGTGTGAGTGTGTGTGTGCGTGTGTGTGTGTGTATGTGTGTGTGTGAGAAAGAGAGAGAGACTGAGAGGGAGTGGGAGAGAAACCATACCATCCGGTATATTTTGTGGTTAGGAGATTTGAATTGATTCGTTCTAAAAGCCCCCAGTTTAAAGCTAGGGAATCCTAAATGACCCATCTTTTCTGATCAGGTCAAATCAAATCAAACCGTATGTGGATGGCTTATTCTAGAATATTTCTCTTTATTCAAAATCGTAAAAGCAATTTGACTGAGACTGCTGCCTGTTTCAAGGCTGTACGTTTCGCACAACCCAGCTCCTAAATAATCAAACATGACAATTCACAGGCTGAGTGTTCCTCCACCTTCCTCCCTTGAAAAACGAAAAATAATAAACCAATATCTCTTAGCACCAGACTTCTTGCTTTGGGGCTTCTTTGACACTGTTCTATCGCGCGTTTGCACAAGCATGTGTGTTTTTGTATGCATGCGCTTCGTTAACACAGGAGCGCTCCCTGTGTGTGCGATTTCTGATCTTCTTCTCATTCTTCCTTTCACATAAGCACGTGTAGAAATACATCAATTCCTCTACATACGTGTAGACGAGTTTTTCGGTTCAGGAGGTTGAACCTCCCTTTCATTAGGGGAAAGTGGGCTTTCAGATATATAATAATGTAATTCTTCTGCGAGCGAAGCTTTCTGAGGAGAGTCTCCAGTGGAGTTAGAGAAAATTGTTGCTAAATAGGAGAACACCAGAGGCGGAGAAAGTGTGGGGATAATTGCTGACGCAGAATCTAGGGAATGAACGAGTATATTTTGATTGGTGGATGAGCTCACGGAGTGGTTGTTTCTTTAAACGAAGAAATAATAACTTATAGATACGAAATGAAGGGAGAAGAGTGAAGAAAACAATGTATACTGTATTGATGAGCCTAATGCGACCTGGAACTGGCAAGTGTAATTGTATTACAAATTATAAACAGAAGACGTAGAAAGTGGAGAAAGCAGCCTATCATGTGAACTGGATGATGTTTTGGAGTTTGAGGTAGCAGCAGATGGACAGTCAAACAGGCAGAGGAATTCTGAAAAGGGGGGGGG
>NW_004797456.1:181695-188618 GCF_000002075.1 Aplysia californica
GCTGCTGCTGCTGCTGCTGATGATGATGATGATGATGATACTACTGGTTATGATGAATCCCTTTGGTAATTAATAATGTTGTCATTAAATGAAACACTGCTCAAACGATATTGCTTATAGTAGACGACAGAAAGCACTAGAGTCTGTGAACGCTCTATCCAAAACACTGCATTGGCTTGTTGTATGGTTTTGGACACAAGACCTCAATTATTGACGAATGATCAGCATTACTTCCGGTCTGGCACGGGCTCCTGGCAGTCACAGGGGCCAATGTTCGGGATTCTGGGTTGGGTATTGTATCAGTACGCACAAAACGAGGAGTGGTTGCCCCCCCAAAAAAAATAAAAATAAATAAATATAAAATTTAAAAAAATAAATAGAAAAATGATCGCATACTGTAGTAGCAGCCTAATTATGAACTGCTCATGTGCGTCATTGGCTTTTCGTTCCAAAACAGTACAATGCCCTCTTCAATCACAGAAACAATGTTTATAATTAGCGGTGCTGCTATTTTAGCATTAATACCTCTACGTCTATATTTTTTATTGAATTGATTTACAAAACATTTACCCTTTCTGTCTTCGTATCTTTCCGATGTACTGTTCTCAATCAGCCTCCATGTCTGTATGTTTCTATTCTCTGTAAAGATTGTGTAACTGGCTTTGGTCTGATATATTATGTATTTAAAAAAAAAAACTAGAGTTGTATTCAGTTTGTTATTTAGTCAAATATGAGTTTTAAAAAGTATGTAGCAGATCATGCTGTTAATTTTTCTCCTCGTTTTGCCAGGGTAGATTTACATTTTGATAGTAGTTCTCGGTGGAAAGAATATCGTGGTCAGTGCTGACACAAGACGCACGGCACCGATTATTATTTTTTTTTTTTTGCTTTGTATTTATGTGATTTAATACGATTTATTCTTTTCAAACATTTGGTTTTGTAGCTCGTTGTCAGTCTGCTCAACGCTCTGCTGATTTTACTAGTTCTTTTATAAGTTTTTTTCATTCACCTCTTTCTTTTTCAGCATATTTATTAACACTTTCTATGCTATATTATTGAAAGTGATAATTAGTTAGCAAACCTGACAGCGATAGAAAATGGTCTTCTCAAAAAATTCTTTCCTTTCACCTCCTTCCCAGCTCTAACCTATTAGTATTTGTCATTGTCAATTGCCCCCCCCCCTTCCACCCCCGAAAAAACCAGAACCAAACTAAAACAAAACAAAACATAAACGAGAGCCTTTGCAGAAGACCCTCAATATTGAGTCATTTTTTTCATCAAAATTGCCTTTCTCACCATGGATCAAGGAAAAGGCCTCGAACAAAGACTTTCCACCTTGTCATATCATGGGTTATCCTCTTGATATTGAACCATATCTTCTCACATTTCTGTACATTATTCTGTGTGACTCTTCTCCAGGTTTCTTTCGACGTTCCCTTTGGTCTCTTACAATTATTTCTTTCCTATAGTTAAATTGTTTCTGTCTGTCTATCATGCGAGTTTTCAATACAGAATAGCGGTTCTTGCATCAATGTGTGTTTCTTAAAGACACATTAGTTTCCATAAAGTTAGGAACGCAAAATCGAACAAACAGCAGATGGCAGATCAAGCGAAACAGCTTTCTCCAAAATTCGGTGAAAAACCAAACAATAAATAAACGCGAACACCGAGAACAAAACAAAAAGCCATTTCCTCATAGAAACAACACTACTAGACAGTCACGAGGGGAAAAACATTGCAAGCAAACAAACATACGAGCTAAAAAAGCAAACAAAAAATGAACAAAGGGGCAAAAATCCGCGGTCAAACTCAATGGAAATAGCTTGCTAGGCTACTCGACTGGCATAAGTTTAACACACCTTACGTGTCAAACCACAATGAATTCTTGGAAAGATTTTTGTGTCTGCAAATCAACTGAGAGCTGAAAGCTTTTAGCCTGCTCAGCTGCTATTCATAGCAATTCTTTTGCCACAGACGCAAGACTATTTTCTACAAGAGCACTTATCTCTTGTCAGAATGCATATTACAGTATCATGCTTTTGTTTTAAGACAGAAACATAGCTTGTTACTCAACAGCTTAAGAATTTGTTCTCGTAGTGGTATTAAAGGGGTAGAAATCTTTATTGTGTGTGTTCTTTTTAAGACTGTGTAGCGAGATACTCAAAACGTCTACACAGGAAACATTTAGAGACCTTGATAGAAACAAATTGTTCTCTTTTAGAGAGAACATACTACATCGTCATTTCTGAACCGGAGTCTTCATCTCTTATGTATGTGCAAACATTGTAACGAGCTGTAATCTGCAATTATTAGCAATCATTCTGACAGATCATTTGCCAAATCTAGAAGTCAAACGTGCAGTAATGTCGCACCGCTGAATGTCTTAGAGCCTTCTCAGTTGTGCTTAGCAATTCATTGCTCGAAAATTCAGGTCAAATGCATTAGAAACAAAAATAGAAATGTCTCTTAATAGTTTGGAAATTCTTCTCGTAAATACCGCCTTTTTTCTTTTTAAATAATGCAACAATTAACGACATGGATGCCAGGGTACCCTTCGGCGGTCGCCATTACTACTTGTATTACCCATCATCACATTCTTTCCCTCGAAAGTTTACATGTTGGAGTTACGTAGGCATACGGCTCCAGAGCTCGTAGACTAAAAGTTAATAAAAACTATTTTCCATCCGTGGTTTAACATGCTCAATTTATCTCCAGCACGTCTTTCCCGTACAATTGGGTCGCGTTTGTGTATGGAGAATCGGTCGGATGTTGCTCTATGGTTGATAATCTGGAGTTTAACCCCTTGCTCGCACACACACACATACACACACACACACACACACACACACCCCCGAACACACACAAACAAAGACACAAATACATATATACATGCATATACACATACATAAATCGTGCCCAGGGTACCGTACTTTTCCAGGAAGACGTAGTCAATGTCTCACCGTAACCTAACTGGAGCCTTTACGTTGCTCTCATCTGTCAACGAATGCGTCAAAGTAGATGTGGCATGGCTAATGTCTTTGCACCTCTTACCGTAACGAACCTCCAGTGAACACAAAAACCATAGAGGTGAACGCACAAAAACAATCTAGTACGGCAGTGTTAGGGTGTGAGCCTCAATACTACACGACAGCTGCTGCCAGAACACATAAGTGGAAAGCTAAAAACGGTTTCAGACTATAAATGAAAGGAGTTGTCTCGATATTTCGTTTCCACGGCGTAATTGTTTAGAGAATTAATACTGACTCAAGGTCATTAGGATACAATCATGCCCTACTCTCCCCCATCACCCCCCTCCCCCCCCCCCCCCTGTGCTGCTGTGGATAAATGCTGATATTGATATTGTGACAAAGTGAACGCCATGTAAGCACAGTATCTATCCGGAGACGTCTCCGACGGAGATAGACTAATCAAAATGCTTTGTGCCTCTGGACCATGTATAAAAATATGGGGGTTTTAGGGGGGTATCACCCCCCCCCCCTGTTTTAACCCATAATTTGGTATTTTGCAGTTAGGTTTGAAATTTTCGAGAAGAGTATTGATTCGCGACAGTTTTAGTGGCTATATGTGTAATCTGCAGCGAACAGTACGCACGTTGACCCCCAAAGTAGTGCATCTGTGTGCGGGAGTACGTCTCCGAATAGTTCCTGGGTGCTAGCCGGAGACGTCTCCAAATATAAGAGTTGTACGGCAACATGAATACTTTTGTTGTAGATCAGAATGCTTGATTTTGATATCTTAGTTGATCTTTTCTCTTTTTTCTATCACCAGTAAAAACCTCCCAACCTCAGCCTGCTCTCTATGACTCTCACAAGGTCACTAGTCTTTCAGTTTCAGTCTAGGATAAGTTTTTAGGAACTCGGTCATACAAGGTCATATATTAAAACACGGAATAGCAGTTGGTTGTTTTCACGTAAGCTCATAACAAGGCTTAATTTATCTTTGTGAGTCGAAATTAGTTTTCAAAGCAGCAATTTACATTAAATAATAATTGTATTTTCATCTTAAAGTACTAACGGTCTTCACTAAGTAGAGGATTTATTAGTTGAATCTCAAAGCCTGTTCATTTGCCTTTCTTTTGGTGAATAAAATATCCTTGCATGTTGAGTAGAAGTCGAGAAATTTGCGATAGAAGGAGGTCAGGAGTGTCGCCAGGTTTCAGAGGTAAAAATTAACGAGAAAATAGCCGCCAAAGTTTGGTAGTTTCCATAGCTGGAATATTATTTTTTGTGCCTTTAATTAATGTTTTTCAGTAAAATCCACACAGAAATGTGTTTTTAAATGAAAGCAAAAAGATGTTGAGCTAAAAAAAAAAAAGGAAAAAAAAGAAAAATTAGAAAAAAAAAATACCCAACAGCCAGAAAAATGCCAATTTCTTTGATTTGATCATTTTGACGAGCGCCTGATTTCACGACTATGTCTCACTAATATTATTCTTTAAATTCGTGCTTTGAAATGTTTCCTTCGCGTCTTCCAACAGTCCGGATATTCTATTATTAGAATGCGCCTGATTATTAACGCATCAGACACAAAACGGTGTTTTGTTCTCCCTGTAGGAGATATAAATGCGCCAAAGATGTGTAACCAATACGTAATCTGGTTGATCACTAGTCTGATAACAGATCGGTCAAATTGGGAAAAAGGTACGTGAACCCTTCAGGCGTGAATTTCTACACCTCATGGGCATCAGTCACGTAATAGTGCTCGGCCGACTTTGCCACAACGTCTGACCTTCTTTGTTCTTAATCTAGGAGTATAATCCATTATATTACATTTTTTATGTATTAATAATTCCGGTGGATAGAACTTTGCGTCTCTCTTTTCGAAGAAATCCCATACTTTTCAGACCTGAAGATTTAGACGTAGTTAGGATTCTATATTGGCAGGTGTATCACACAGCCAGATTTTCATTAGTTAGATTTTATTAATTTATATTATTGTAAATTTCGATCTGTATTTATCGTTATAAAGTACTCCAGATTTAAGAAAAGGATGTCCTATTCCACATTTATAAAATTATGTTTAGTATAGGTTCACAGTTGCACAAATAAAAGCAAGCGGGATCCTCAACGCAAACCCAACTTTCTGCCTCTCAAAATTTGCGTCGCTATAAAATGTTTTAATCAGAAGCTTTAAAAAATTAACCTCTACATGCCCAGTGTATATAATTTTTAAAGATTTTATGAAAATCTGATGTTTTTTCTAGTAATCCTGCCTCTTACAGTTTCAAAAGCTTAGAAGAAAAAAAGAAGCAGCAGCAAGAGTGTCTTCAATTAGTCGCGTTGAATACGCGCGGTCAGCTGTCATCTTATATTTTTATACATTGTTGCATATTTTTCTTATATTATCATGTTATTATTATAATAGCACATAGTCAAGTAATACGCCGTCATTCCAGTCTAGAATATAATTTTCTGTCAGAATCTCTAATATTATGGAACGGTAAAGATAAGAATATTTAAAAAAATCAGTTCAGACTCTGCCCTGAAGACATCATTTTTTGTTGCACTCAGTTCCCGCTGAATTATTTCTTCTATTGATTTGAATAGTTTAGCTAATACGAGGCAATCAAGAAACCACAACTGTACACTGGAAGCGTTGTAGACGTTCCAGTTGTCTAGAATGTCCAACGATTATGCTATTATTATTTTTTTCTGAAATGGTACGTGAATTCCCTAAAATACATTGTTGTTTTCCTTCCTGCTCCATATAGCAACACAAATAGGGTATAATTATACTTTATAAACACACAATTGACCTAAGTGAGCTCTTTGTTCTCTGTCAACCCAGTTTTTTTTCTTTATTTTGAATTCTCCCGAATCTCTTAGACACGAAGTCCAACAATTTCATCTGGAAACCTTTTTCTGGTACCAAAATTAGCTTGTGGGCGTCATTGTTTTGAGGTTCAGAATCTTAGTTGACTTGATGTAGCTAAGAATGTTTCGAAAAGTGAGCACTTACGTACTCCCACGCTAAGTCACATTCTAAAGATGAAACATTGCGAGAGCGTCTATAGAAATAATGTGGATCTTGCCTAGATCTATTGATTTTAAACCCTGTGCAGCCATCAGGCAAACCAGGTTCCAAAAATTTGTTGTCACAGCCACCCACCTAAAATGTACTGAAATCTTTGCAATCGAGATCATTTAAAAAGGACCCACTTCAACTATGCCTGCACGGTCAGAAACAAACCTAACGAAGTGAAATTTAGCCTCCTAACAGGAACAACGTAGATATGGGATAAAACTAACTTCATCACACTAGAATTGAATGAATAGCATTTGCATGCCCGACCAAGGCAAGCCAAAACACCAGTGAAACAAGAAAAAAGTTAGTCTGCCAATGTCTGACGATGACCAGCGGTGGATAATGTTTCTTAAACGAAACAGAAGAACTCCGGATTAAAATGACTCGTGACTTCTAGTATGACCTGTTGAGCAAACACAAGTAAAAAGTGAGGTAGAGGACACCCAAAGCCAAAGGACTCTTGATATTATACATTCTCTTTATCACACAAACTAGCGGTCACAATGACTTCTACATACAAAAACCGTTCAGTAAATACATTCATTATTCTTCAGTCATTGAGACGTTGCGGATGTCGGAGATTCTCGTTCTTTCTTCCAGAGAAATACAGCAGCGGTTTGTTTCAAAGAAAATCGTTATCCTGAAATCATACGTATTTATCAAGACGGAAGTATTAGGTCGTACATTATTTGAAGAGGCGGGGCAAGCACTTACAAGGAAAATCTGAACATTTTCACTATCAAATTCTTGGGTTGAAAATCTGCAGGTCTGTATGGCGTCCGGTCTTTGATAAGTGGTTCATAAAGAGCCTCTGGCTGGTCTCTGGAATTCCTTTCCACATTAACTGCCTGCGTACGATTCCACAGGGGGGTGGGGGG
>NW_004797456.1:189736-192660 GCF_000002075.1 Aplysia californica
GTAGTAGTAGTAGTAGTAGTAGTAGTAGTAGTAGTAGTAGTAGTAGTAGTAGTAGTAGTAGTAGTAGTAGTAGTAACCCGGATTCAATGAGCACTTAAATCAGTGAGCTCGGATTCAACGAGGTCGCTTCCAGGGCGAAGAGCCCCCGCAGACGTAGCTTTGCTAATTTTTCTCCCAGAACAAACTTTATCTATTCCCGGAAACCATCCATTGCACCTGCATCGTGAACCATTATTCACTTAGCCGATTGCATGCGACCTAGGCTTTCTAAGCCTAGCATGCGACCAATCAGCGGCCTTTTAAAATACCAACACATGTGTTGTTGGCACGCGCATGTGTCTACTCTGGCGTGTGTTGGGGTTGGATGGGCGACCTGCACACGTGTAGCTGTGTGTACGTGTCGGGGAGGGAGGAGAGGGAACCAACGGTGCGGGCGTTGAACGTCGGAGATACAAACGGGTCATAGCCTTTATACCCCCTCGGCAACTGATCATTATTACAAATCGAAGCTAGTCTTGACGTAGATCTATCTGGTGCACTGGTCTAAGTTGCCGTATGATAGGCTCTACACAGCAACCCAACTTTTTGGTAAACAATCGAGATGATTGGATGACGTCAAAATTCCGGCGCCAAATAGAGAGACATCGTCTGAGAGACTCACTGAGGTATTCAGTCGAACTCAGGACCACGACGAGGCAACACTTATCTTGGACGGGGGCCCCCTGACAGACCCGACTCATCGGACCGCCAGGTAACTTTACACATTACTTTCTCAGTGTCTGTAATCATCTACACAAAACCTCGTGTTTGCTATAACGAACACTCGGATTCAACGAGATTTTAGGTCAACCCCTACGACCTCGTTGAATCCGAGTTCCACTGTAGTAGTAGTAATACTTTCACAAAGATACGGACGTGATGATAGGGGTGTTAAACATAAAACTATCATTCTATATTTCACAAAGGTACATTATCCTGTGAAGCAAGGTATCATTACAGGAAAAACATTGTCATCTTAATTCTTTTCTTTTTTATCTACCTGTATTAAATTTCATAACTTCGTAAATATGGGCCAAAAAGCAGCCGAGGAGGGGATGAGGGGTGTAGAAATAAGTACACAGGTTAAGAACTATAAAGCAGCCAATGCTCCCGTTCCCTTCTCCTCCAACACACACACACACACACACACATACACACACAGACACACAAACACACACACACACACACAAACACACACAACTCACACTCACACACACTCCCACACAAACACACAGAAACACAGAAACACCCAAACACACACGCACAAACACACACAACTCACACTCACACACACTCACACACAAACACACAGAAACACACACACACAAACACACACGCACACACACACACACACACACACAACACACACACACACACACACACACACACACAAACACACACACACATTCTTCCACAATTAATTGGACAATATTTTAGAACATTTATAAGAATACATTTATTCAGAATCGAGACGTAGATCTAAATTCAACTCACAGGAAATGCACAATCAATTATAATTATGATAATGAAAATAATTCGTCCATCATGATAAGATGATGACCGTTAACCTCCAAAGAGTAACGTACTGACTCACTTACTTACTTACTTACTTACTTGCTTACTTACTTACTTACTTACTTACTCACTCACTTACTTACTTACTCACTTACTCACTTACTTACTTACTTACTTACTTACTTACTTGCTTGCTTGCTTACTTACTTACTTACTTACTTACTTACTTACTTACTTACTTACTTACTTACTTACTCTCTCCCTATACCGCCAGATACATGGTAGAGATCAGTCGACGCCACGCTTGTCTGTCCCTGGCCATGTCCTCTAATTTCGGCACATTCAGGCCCTGGGTGATTGCCTCATCTCTCAGTGTGTCTCTATAGCTTTCAGTTGGTCTTCCTCGCTTCCTCTTTCCAGTTGCTTTCCAATAGCACATCTGGTAGGGCAATCTTGTCTTCGGCATTCTCAGAACATGTCGTAGATATCTCCATCATCTCCTTTTTATGGTTGTGTTGATATCTTCAATACCAGCTCTTTCTAATACTTCATTTATTTGGTAATAAATTCATTCCATTTTATTAGTAAAATTCTTCGTAAACATTTTGATTGGAAGCTTTTTTCAGTTTTGTTGAGTTGTTTTGTTTGTTTCCCTTATTTCTGAACCATAAGTCCAAAGAGTAAGAGAAGTAGTTATAGATTTTGAGAGCTTCCACATAATAATTACATGAGTCTGAATTCCCTAAGTGCGACGGTTTTTTACAGCCTTAATGGTGACTAAAAGCCTGTGCTGTGCTGGTTTTAAAAGAATACACAAATGAATAATAAACCCAATGCAAGACAAACTGGAATTATTATAAGCTTTATTAGAAAAGATATTGCTGACAAAGCTCTGAAAATCTTCCAGAGAAGATCGTTTGTTTATAAAGAGAATACGTAACTGTCTGAGCCGATTATTTTTGGTTGTTTTTTATATTGGGGCTTGTTTGGGGCTTGTTGGTGGCTCATTAATTTTAATTACAACAAAGAAATAATAAGGATAATAATAATAATAATAATAATAATAATAATAATAATAATAATAATAATAATAATGAAGAATAATAATAAGAAGAAGAACAATAATATTAATAATAATGATAATATTAATACTGTGTAAGACGGCCACCCATTGTCAAGGAGAAAAGTGGCCGTATAAGACAGGTGGTTGTCTTAGGCAGGACTGATCAAGATAAAGGAAACAAACCATTCCCATCTGAGGCCCCAATCGAAAGTAGCTGCATTGTTGTTGTCTTTGTTGGTGTTGTTGCTGTTGGTTTGTACTTCGTTTGTAATTTTTATTTTGTCGCTGATTTTGCACAATGGTGACA